>NC_063442.1:39842041-40056554 GCF_020379485.1 Brassica napus
ACAAAGGATGCGTTCGACAAGGCCTGCTTTGCCAAAGCATCAGCAGCCTTGTTTTCAGAACGTGGGATCCAAACAAAAGACACATAATCAAAAGCGACAACAAGGTTTAAGATGTCGGCAATGATGCCATAGATCTCTGAGATGGGGGTTTCCTCATTCAAGGCTCGGATGAGCTGTAGAGAGTCAGATTCGCACTTCACGGCCCGGAGTCCCTTGGCGATGCAGTAGAACAGAGCTTCTCGAAATGCCAGTCCCTCCGCGATTAGGGGAGAGCTGACGTAGAAGCAGTGAGACATGAGCGAGCTAGCCTGGTGTCCCTCAGTCACCATCCAACCCAGACCTGCTAGATGTAAGTCCGAACGCCATGCCGCATCCGACTGAAGGCAAGCGTAGTGTGCTGTATCTAGAGGCCGCAGTGGTGGGGGGTTAATCCTTATTATTGGCTCATTTCCCTGCTCTCGGAGCCACTCGTGAGCTGCAGCGGTTGCCTTTGTGATCACTTCCTCCGGGGTGGTGCCCTTGTTGTTGAAAATATGATCGTTCCTGGCCAGCCATAAAGCCCATAGAATCCAAGGCGCGAGAGGGCCGAGGGAGATTCCCACCGGAGGGAGACAGGTGAGTTTACAGAGACCTAGCCAAGCAGTGGACAAATCTAGCAACCCTCTAGCATCAATACAAGTAGAAAAAGGTGCAAGCCTCCATACATTGTATGCGAAATCGCAATGAAGGAATAGGTGGTTGATAGATTCGTTTGAGTCGCAAAGTGCACAGGTCTGGGCAGAGCCAATGTTTCTCACGGCCAGGGCCTCTCCCACCGGGAGCGCTCCTTTGAATATTTTCCAGAGGAACAGCTTGATCTTGGGCGCAGTTTGTAGGTTCCAGATGCCCTTCTTCCAGTCCACTTCCACAGTCGTGGGAGGTATAGGGTTTGTGTCGTTGAGTTCTAGCGCTTTCAGGTAGCCAGATTTGGTCGTGTACTCTCCCGAAGTAGTTCCCAGCCATATTAGCTTATCGGCTACGTCAGTCTTGCTTGGTTTTAGGCTTAGGATTCTTGCTTCTTCGTGAGGAAACACTTGTTGAATGATCTCTCTGTTCCAATCTGTACCATTCGGTAGCATGAGCTTTTTGACTGTCCAGTGGATGAATTGCTCGGGGGCAGGGCCCATAGGGCGCGCCTGTTCAGAATGGCTGAGCCAAGGGTCAGACCAGATGTTGATACTCTCTCCATTCCCAAGTGCCCAGCCAGCATTGCTCATCATAAGGTCCCTTCCTATTAGTACCCCTCTCCAGCCGTGCGATTCGGCGCTTCTATGTGCAACCTGTAGGAAGGGAGTATCAGTGCAATATTTTCCAGTTAGCACCCGGCTGAGAAGGCCCGAGGGATTATTATGAATTCGCCATCCGAGTTTTGCGAGGTACGCGTCATTGAAGCTCTCAAAATCCCTAAAACCCAGACCTCCATCCTGTTTGGATTTCGTCATCTTGTCCCAAGAGACCCATGCCATTTTCCGGTTTCCACTTCTTCCATCCCACCAAAATCTGGTCACAGCTGATTGTATCCGCTTGCACAGCGACCGGGGCAGCTTGAAACATGTCATGGAATAAGATGGAACCGGGGTTAGGACGCTTTTAAGCATAACCATCTTGCCCGCTGTTGAGAGGAACTTGTTTGACCAGCCACTTGACTTCACTTTAATCCGGTCCACGATTGATGTGAATAGGTCCCTTTTCTTTCGGCCAAAATGCTCCTGGAGTCCTAGATATTTGCCTACCCCACCTTCCTTTGGTATAAGGAGACAGTCCTTGATCATAGTCTTGAGCGAGAGTGGTGCTGTGAATTATTCTATTATTCAACTATTTTAATGGCTAGATCACACGATATTTAAAATGTGATTAGGTTATTCTGTTATTCCACTTTGTTATTCTAGTCAAACTTAGTACTCACTCCGTTTCAAATTACTTGTTGTTGTAGGGTGAATTTTTTGTTTCAAAATAAGTGTCGTTTTATAATTTCAATGCAAAATTTATTGATTTTATATTTTGATATTTTTTTCAATTGATTGAAATGTGGTTAGGTGTATTGATAATAATGTTTTTATCTAGTAAATATACAAAATTAAATGTTTTCTTAATTTGTGTGTCAGTCTAAAACGACAAATAATCTGAAATGGATGGATTACTACTTAATTACACTTTATTAGTTTGCCATTCTAGTCACATGTATGTGTTTTTTTTCGGGGCACAGTCTAGTGGTAGAAAGCAAGAGTTAAAGAATTGAATATGATACTACTGCCGAAAATATAGAGGACAAGTCCATGTATATGACAATCAAACTACTTAAACAAAGAAGTAGGAATGTAAAGAAACATCATTTGCTTAATCAATGAGATTCTATCTATAGCAACGTGGGACATTTCTATCTATAGCAAGGAGGGACACTTTATTCTCTTTAATCTGAAACAGAGAGACAATGATGCAACATATAGCCACGAAGGACACTACCCAGAAGTTGAGACGCTTCAGCAATCCCATGAACCCCTCTTTCACTCCTCTCCAAAGCAATCATTCTACACCAAACCTCCTTAGTTTCACCACTCACACCAACCTCAACATCTTCCCACAAGACCGCCAACTTCCCGTAATACTCCGCCATCGCAACAGACCGAACCTTTTTGAGATGACTCAAACCACCAACCACTCTCCATAGCCTCATCTCGTAGTCATACCACATCAGCCCGAACCTAGCGTAGTAAACGTAGAGCACATTGTTCATCACACAAGCACCCGTTCTCCACAACCATTTATCCTTAGTAGCCAAACCTAAACTCTCACAAGACCCATCTCTAGGATCGTAGCACCTAGCATTGCCAGAAACACGTAACGCACAAACTTTCCTGTTCAACGACACAGTTGGGGCCGAGCTCCACCACCAGCCTTGATCCTCAGGAACCGGCGCTAGCTCCCACGTCTGCGTCTTCGCGTCAAATGACTCCACGTGCATCTCGTCGGCGTCTCTATAGATCCCGATCACGTACACCTTGCTTCCGACTACACCCACGCTTCTGCATAGCCTTTCAGCTCTCGAGCTAAGTCCTTGGCGAAACGTCCCGGTTCTTGAATCAAGAATCCACATGGCTGCCGAAGGATTGAATGATCCGCAGATAAAGAAGATCTCCGGGCCTATGGCGACGGCGCAGGGTTTTTGCTCGGTCTGAGAAAGAAACGCGAGGTCGATGGAGACGAAGCGGTTCTTCTCTTCTGTCGTCGGGTTGTTGTTCTCAGCTCTTCGGAGAGTGAACCATTGCGCACCCGTTTTGCCGACGAAGCAGATGAAGAGTGAGTCTTTGCGGAGGAGAGAGCGAATCTTGTGTATCTCCGGCGAACGAACAAGACGGCTGAAGTTCTTGGAGACGCAAGAGAGGATCGGGTGAGAGCGTTTCGGGACGCGAGCTAAGATTTCCACGACGATGTCGATGGGAAGTGAGGAAAACGACAGCGGCGGCATTGAGTGCTTGATGTTTTGCGGTGGCTCGTTGGCGTTAGAGAGCGCAAGAAAGATTATCAAAGTTCGTTAGATAGTTACTATTGAGTACTGGTTGATGTTTTCGCGGGTGGCTCGTCGGTGTCAGAGAGCGCCAGAGCGGCGAATGAAAGATTGTCAAGTTTAGTCGTTAGATATTTACTATTTATGGAAGTTTTTGTTCATTTTTCTTCTTTATAATATGTACACATATTATATTTCGAGTAATTCTTGTATTTTTCCTTGTAGAGTACACAAAATAAATTTGCATGTCTCTTTTTATCAAAGTATTGTTTAGCAAGTAATTCTTAAATACTCAGAAATAATTACAAATAACTCGAACTCATTTTTAGCAAGTACACGAATATTCTAAAAATCTGAATTTGTAGTACTCATATAAAACAAGTCAAATATTATGTATAGCTAAAATAGCAAGTGCTCGTTTTATGTCCATCCCCAAAACTATTAACAATTTAGTTTTTTTTCGGCTGTGGTAATATATATTTTTTGTTTCAAAATTTATAATCGTTGTTTAAATAGATCATAGATGAAATTAGTTTTCTAACAAATCCTCTGTTTTTGTACCTAACGCTGATATAGAAGATCTCTGCAAGGATTCAAATGATGCAGATGAGGTCATCCCCAGGGGCGGACGCAGGATTGTTTTTGGTGTGGGGCACTAACCAAATTCTGGTAACTAAGGTTGAGTTTTAAGTCAGTACTTAGATAAGCTTATTACTAATTATCATGGGAGAAAAATAATTTAGTGTGGGGCACATGCCACACCTCCTTCAGCCTTAGGTCCGCCCCTGGTCATCCCCTTAGAGAAGGGAAGAGTAATACCATGGTTATTGACATTGTGGATAATTAGGAAAAACGTGAATGCAGTTTTGTATGCATGTGTACAGAAATCGATAGTCGATAATACCTTCGATGAAGCGAATGTCTGAGCTAAGACTAATAAAATCAAAGAAGAGGAGTTCCTAATAATGATCTCGGAGTATTAAGGATTTGGATTTCGTCTTTGGATGGTCTGGTCAAATGTAACATTCATACAAACTGGAGAAATGCTCAGTTACACAGTGGAGGGGTATGGATCACTAGAGATCACCGAGATATAGTTGGGCATCATGCTCATGATGCTTTCACATGTTCAACGGATAGACTACATCGGAGATGCGGTGTCTGATTTGGGCTCTACAAAGCATGAGAGATTTTCATGTGCAGGAGGTGATGGCTGGTTAAGATTCACAAGAGTTAATTGAATCAATTAAAATAAGTAATATGATAGTAATAATAGTATAAAGAATATCATAATATAGAACTGGAAAACCAACTGATTTAGATCGAACCAAAATTTTGTATCCAAACCATATATGTCACATAAACATTATATGTAACTTAAACACTAAATCAAATGATAAGTATATGCTTAGAATGTGCATCAAACTTATAATATCATATTAAACCAAATGACTGACATCTTTATAACCTAGAGTTTTGATTATGATAACAACATGATTTTATACGAACCGAGATTGAAATTGTGGTAATTAATAATTATTTAGTTAAGTTATTCTCGCATTAGCCATTTAACAAGTTTTAAGAACAATCCTATGTGGAATTGAGTCACATTTGAATCATCAATACATGTCACCCTTTAAGATGTCGCATTTTAGAATCAATAAAATTATAACATTTTTATTTAAGCGTGTTTTTAACTAATGTTGATGGGTATTTGTTCGGTTCGGTTATTATAGATATAAAACTATAGAAACTGTTCCCATTTGAAAATTTAAATTTTGGGGTTTTGCCCACTCTTAGTTTAGGGTTTGATCTGAAGTTCTGTTGTTTCTAGCTATTCATTTATATGCTGGATTTTAGACAAAAATATCTTATATATGCTAATTGAAAATATTACACAATACAATTTTCTCATTTACTTCGTTCAGATCTTATCAACAAGTGTAATCACAAAATCTATCAAATTGTTGAGGTGGATATGATAATTTCCACTCAATATAAAAGAATCTTTTATATTAAACGAAATCTTATACATATTACTTCAAATGGTATATTTTCAAAACTACCTAATTTATACTGTTTTCTATATTTCCTGAAGGAAACACCCTTATTTTCTTTTGACTTATCAGATACATCTTTGACTTAAAAGTTACACTTACAATCTGTTGAGAGAAAAAAAACTCTACAATCTAGGCCGGTGTTGAGTGAATACAAGCAACTGGTGAGCTGGAGGAGCTACAGAATCGAATTATTTATTCAAGAAGCTATCCGAGACCTTGGGGAGGCATGTCATAGTAAAACACAATAGTCCTTATTAACCTAATAAAATGATCTTTGACTATTGTTCAACAATAACAACTGATCCTCTAGTTTTTTCGGTTCTGCATAAATATTCAGATCATTGCAAGAAGAAGCTAGCATTTTTAAGGAAGCGTGAAAAACAAGTTAGTTTCAAACATATCAAACCATCAATTGTAAATACTTTCAGGACGTGGGATGTATAGTAACAAAGAACATGCTTAGGAAGCTCACTGAGGCAGCTATATACGGGCGACAAAGCAGAGAAAGAAGAGACGGCGATGGTGTCAAGCCAAGAGTATACGTTGATGGAGAGGAGAATGGCCGAGCTGGAGGAGAAATGTAGATCGTTGCAGAATCAGCAGGCGGCGGTGTCCTCCCCGGAGAAAGAACAGATACTCACTGCCGCTCTAAGCCGTGTAGACGAGCTTGAGCTTCAGTTGTCTGAGACCAAGAAGGTAACCAGCCTCTTTTACTTTGAAGCATACATACATATTTTAAGTAAAGTGATTTTGGTGGCATTATTGGCATTTTTTGGGTGTGTTAAATAACGTGTTGCAAGTAGAGTAACGTATGATGTATGTACCCAATTTAATTTACTTTGTTTGAAATATCAGACGCTGGACGAAGCCATGGCTAGGCAGCAAGAGTTATCGTCTTACATTGAAAAGATGAAGAAGAAGAAGAAAATATACTTTTGTTTTCAGTGCTTCGGATTCTGAAAGACACGAGGATGCATCAAGACTATGAAGAAAACTAGAAAATATATAGAATCCATATATATATATATATAACATAATGAAGAGAGTTTAAAGATGAAAATGTGGAGAAGATATGCTTTCTGTAAATGTTTTGTTGTTACTGTCTTTGGAAAAACCTGAAACCTTATGTTTATTACCATTCACACCTAATTAGTAACGCACTAAAACAACAAAATATAAATGTTATAATCTTACATATATAAAAATATTGTTTATATAGAGTGTATAATAGCTCAACAATGGTTGTACAACTGAACAGGTTTGGGGTTTGGTTGGTTACTCTGTGGCTGGTTTCTCAGTGGGTTCTTCTTCTTGCTTATCTTGGAGCTTGAATACACGGAAAATTGCTAGATTTGTATCTCCTGCGCCAATCACACACACACAAAAAAAGAGTGAGTCTATCAAAAGGATCCTCTACTACTATAGAGAGATGGAAACAGAGATTTGGTGCGTACCAAAAGTGATTCGGGTTCCGGGAAAGGCAGGAGCAGCAACTCCAGGGATTAGACGTTTGTCTTCGATGAACGTACCATTTGTGCTGTTCATATCCGTTACAAGAAGGTTGTCTCCTTGTGTATCAATTGTCGCATGTACTCCCGAAACTGCAGCCCAAAAGAAAAAGTTACAACTTGAACTCAAACTAAGACTACAAAGAAACAATCAAACACTCCTCAAGAAGAGATATATAAAAGAAAATACCGGTGGCCACAGGAATCACAACGTCAGCCTTTTCAGGTAGCCGTCCGATGGTTACTTGACCCTGCTCAGTTTTTGAATGAGCTTTTATTATAAACATGCATGAATGATATATACACTAGTAATTCAGCTATAGTTTTTTTTTTGTTTTCTTACGGAAGAGATCTCGAAAGGAGCAGGCATTTCCACTTTGTAACCAATGTGTCTTGTGTCTCCATCGCCTGTTAAGTTATTACAATACAGTGAATCAAACAGATATGGACTCAGAAAGATTGTGAAACTTGTAGCTGCTTTTGCTTTTTACCAACTGGTTGGAGAAGCCACCGTTCTCCTTTGGTGGTGGCAGAAGCTTGGGGTTGATTCTCATCCACCACGGAGGCGCGTGTTGTTGTCCTCACCACCGACGCTTGGTTTCTGTGTTTCTTCTTGGCAGTGAAGCTAATGTTACTGAACGGTTTGATCTCTTTCAAGCAATTGACTGAAACAGCTCCGTTTTGGGTCCTCTTACTGTTACCATTTAAACAGAAGAGTGATGATGAGATCGAGAACTTAACCTGTGAACACAACTGGGATGTTGTTGTTATCTCCATTTTTACTTGATAAACTCAAGATTCTTGTTCTTGATTGATCGATCTTCCAAGAAAAAGACACAAGTTAAAAGAAGAAGAATAAAACCTTTGAAAAAACATTTAAGAGATAAATGACACGATATGGATCTGTGGTCACCATATAACGCATCTGGATAACAAAATCCATATAAAATCCGTAACTTTAAATAAATAGTTTCGGTATTTAGTCTATTAATTTTGCATTAACAAGTTTTACACATTTCACAAGGTTATAAGATAAAAACATAATATATATAACGCGTGGAAGATCATCGTCACAGAAGAAAGAGCTCTCTGTATTAGTTTTTAAACATCAAATCAGACAAATGAGTTTTTCTTTTCTTGGTGATCTAACAACGTGGTTGTAAAAGGAGAAAGTAAAGAGTTTGATGCCTGGTCATAGGCTTTGCTCTAAAAGCAAAAGAGATGCTTCTTCTTCTTCATCTTCTGGAACTGAGCCTCTTCTTGACGATCAATGTAAGCAAGCAACTCTTCTTGCCTCATCAGAGCTTCGTAAAGCGCTTTCTTAGTAGCGATGAGCTCTGCTTCAAGTGCGTCTACTCTGCATACAGCTGCGTTTAACAGTTCCTCTTTCTCGTAAGGCATCTCATTCGGCTTTGTTTGGAGAGTCCCGATTTTTCCTTCTAGCTCGGTTAGTTTCTTCATCACAGATGTTAGGAGCTCGGTTTCTGTGAGATCTGGTACTGGAGAAGGAGGGCGAGACTCCTCTTTAGTTGTTGCTGCTACTTCACCGTTAGAACCGAGTTCTGTTGCGTATCCTTCGGTTTGTGGTAGGGAAGCAGGAAGTTTCTTGATCACAAGGAAAGGTACTGTGCGGAAGAATGTGAAAACCGCCATCACGTATGTTATGATCATTACTAGGACTCGAGCTCGGATTCCTTCAGTGACCTTTGGAGCGGTGGGAGACATCAAAGTCCCTGAAGGAGAGACAAATTGATATATTCAGTTCACCAGACAAGCAAAGCATGTGTGTTTCTGACAAAGTTTCAGCTAACTAACCTTTTGAGGCAACTCTTTGGATGGCTGGTTTCACCTTCCAGGTTGCATCAACGGCTTTGTCAACCATCGGTACATACTCATCATAGCCCAGAAGACCACCGGCCAAGCTCGTTTCACCCGCTATCTTTGCCTGCAAAGTCTCAGGAGCAGATACTATATAAGCATACACGGAATCTAACAACAGCCATAGAGATTCTGAGAATGCAACTAGACACAGAGAAGATTTTACCTCTTCACGAACAGGTGTCAAGCGGAGATGGGAGAAACTCTTTATAGCCTTCGGAGATCCGATATCTTCGGCATCAGATCCTGACTCTGCAGTTGAAGTGTCACTTCCCTTTATCTGCGTTTATAGACAGAGTCAAGAGTTCAGGTCTTTAGTTCTAAGTTAAAGAATGACTAGTTTCTAAGAGTCAATAGCTACATACCCATGGATACGATGGCTTTGCGTAAGCAATGACTTTCCCCTCGCTGTTCAAAACTTTCACCACCTGCTTCGCCCTATGTGCACCCCCATGAAGCACCATCTGAGATTAAGAGAAGGTAACAAGCTGTGTCAGCTTTAGAACTGGTGCTATGTAATAGGCACAAAGAGAAGAGTCAATCAAATGACCTTGACAATTTCCGGGTTTTTCCAAGGTCCCTTGTCAGAAAGCATGCAACCACCTTGATCCGCGCAAGTACATGCACCTCCCAAGAACTCAGGCAACTCACTGTACAAAAGTGCAGAGAGGTTTTGGACAATAAGCTTCCGTAAAAATCCAGCGGAGACAAAAAGTATCAGAAAGTTAAAGGTTAACATACTTGGCATCAATCACTTCAAGCAATTTGGTCTGGTACTTGTATCCAAGGACCTACATTACATTACAACGGACCAAAGTGAATTCCACATAGCTGACAACAAGTATTTAAAATAGAGACGTAAACCACATAACTTAGATGATCATACATGAATTTTCGAAGATGTTTTGGGGTCTATAAAGCCCTTCACAGTATTCCAAAGCAGCCTAAACCCAGCCCCTGCATTGACGATAAACATTTGATGGAGAGTCTGCATAAATTAACAGCCGAGATTAGCATATGATGACACTGAGGGGACTAAGTACTACTAGAAGTTCCAATTTAAAAATTACCTCAGGATAATTGTCTCCGTCGATCTTCTGTAACCGTGTGATAAGCTCCCGAGCAGACTTAGTAAAGTTTTTCAATCCCTGGATAATAAATTAATACGAAGGCAATGAGAATCAATACTAAAATCTTAGAAAGAACCTTCAAGAGATTTGTAAGGAAACTTACCACTCCCTGAACATCTAGAATAGTTGTGTTGGAGTCAATATGCTTCTTCGCAGCAATTGTGCAGGAAGGAAACTTGATCATAAAGCTCCTCTCAAACTCCTTCACATGATACCTCACATACCGATCCATGCTCGTGACTTGCATAAGCTTGTTAGGATCAACTTTCCCCAGCCTCTCAATGTAAATGGGCCTTCCTTCTTTATCAACACCGTGGTAACCGTGCGGGTAATACTTCAAAACTTCGCTAATCTCTTCGAAATCAAAATCCTGAAGAATAGTATCAGTCCCAAACTCTTTCCTCCACTGAATCATATCAGACCACATGTGCTTCGCTTTCTCGATATCGAACTTCCTCGCTTTCAAGAACCTCAGCATCATGTGGTAGTCGTCGTGCCTGCTCGGAAGCAGCTCGTCGATCAGCAGCGCGTGGCGAAACGCGTCGACGGCTTGGAGCTCTTCCACATCCCTCACGTCCTCGATGGAGACGGAACTTACTCTGCCATCGCTCTTTCTCCTCCCGCTCTTCTTCTTGAGAGAGTGCTTGAACTTGGTGGAGGCATTAATGGCTTTCTTCTTTAAAGAGCCGATCCTGGTCCTCCTCTCGTCCTCAGAGTTCTCGAAGTCGGACTTGCGTTCCTTCTTCTCGTCGCTGCTTAAGAATCCCTCGAAGCCTGTAGTGAAAGCTGATGAATACCCCATTAATGATCTATTGAACAAGCTACTACATTTTTCTTTTAGTTAAACACAGCGATGCAGATATTTGTAAAACCCCTGGTGGCCAACGGGAATCGAACTGCGGGTTCACCGTATTACAAGTGCCACTAGCTCAACCCCCGTTGGTTAACAAGTAGGCTACTACATTACTTAAACAACTACAAAGAGAAAGACATGACCTTTATCAACAATTTATATTCCCATTTCTCTAATCAATCCACAAATAACTATCTATTGAACTATCGCACTAGCTCAAAACAGTTGAAGAAGCTAAGCAGAAGATATAAAACCTAAATTGAACGCACGAGAAAGCAAAAGAGACCAACTTTATCGAGAAATGCGATTCCAATTGAACATATAAAGAAGCTAAAGTAAAAGCCCTAATAACGGAACTTTTTCCCCCAGAAACAACACAATCATCGCTATAGAGAAGAAGAGATCTCTTACATGGTCTTGCGAATCGATCAAGTGGACCTGACATGGGTAAGATTCCTCCTTGGATCTCTCGAGAAAATTGGCTGATTCTACGAATCAATATGCAACCAGCAAAAGAGGTTATCGAGCGGATCTATCTACTTCTCTCTCACACATTCACGAATGAACAAAAAAAATAGCTAAAAATAAATAAAATTGGGGGAGACAAATTCGGAACCAACTCTGGACTTTCTCACTTTCTCCTACCTATAATGCCTCTACTTTGATTTTTTTAATACTTTCAAAGTTATTCAATTAATACCCCAACTGTTTCATTCGTTTCCCATTGTGTGCCCCACTCTTTTTTGTCTTTCAATCTAACCCCTAAATTGACGGTGGTATTTCGTGAGGATTTTTAATATTGGAAATTATTTACATATTCAAAATTCTTTTTTTTTATCAGAAGTTGTACTATTTTTTTTATCACGTATTGGCTTTAAACTTTTAAAGTAACATTGATCAACCATATGACATATTCTGATCTTTTTTATAATACAGTATATACATAAATCTAATTTAAATTTTTTTATCAAATAATAACTTTTTAATTAATAATAATGTGATATTTAGCATCTGATTAAAAGCTTATTATATAAAATTGAGGTTACATTTGTTGCCAAGAATTAGTTTTTGTTCAAAAAAAAAAAAGTAGGCATGTTGGGGGTGTAATTGGTCTAATATAAAACAATAAGGAGAAAGTGGAGAGATCATTGCTTTTGTCATCAACCGAGGCTGATTCAACGGTCATTAATGGCCATAGGTACAACTTTAACGGATCTACGGTCAACAGACCTGCAACCCTATTTGCTCAGTGGCACAGGTTAAAATAATTAAAACATTTCTACTTTTATTTTAAACTATACGCCGACAAAACGACGACAAAATAGGGGATGGACAAAATATATTCTTTGCACTATGACCCCACTTAATTTTGGATCAATTGTAAACTACCAAAACAAATTTGGAATTATTTCTAAGTTTTATAACTTAAAACAATAATATTTATATTTTTAGAAATTAATTTAGTTTTTCTTGTTGTTGATGCTCTAAGACTGAGTTTATAAAAACGTATTTGAATGAGGAGAATTTTGTTTTTAAAATTTGTATTCGATCTAATCAAGTTATGATTTGACATTTGTGATTTACTTATTTCTAAGTCTCTTCTAATAAAAATTTGCAATCTGTTCTATCCAAACAATACAAAACTCTGTTTTGACTGATTTTTAACATTTTATACATGGGTTTTATCAGTTTATGTGAGAGCATTAGACTTTGCTTTCTTTCTTTATGTTCAGCTTTGACAATTGGAAGATGGTGTGCACGAAAGTGTGAATTGTTCATTAATAAGGGGGTCAAATGTGAAATTTCATTCGTTACCTCATACGATGGACCTACATAACACGTGGCAGATAACGG
Organism: Brassica napus; assembly: GCF_020379485.1. Lineage (NCBI taxonomy): Eukaryota > Viridiplantae > Streptophyta > Magnoliopsida > Brassicales > Brassicaceae > Brassica > Brassica napus. Next base: position 39,854,869 of record NC_063442.1, read on the forward strand.
AGGATTGATAAAACATAAAAGAAACAATTACAAGTAAAATACGGAGCAATTAAAGGAATGGTCAGCGGTCGTTAGGCCTTCCCATCTTAGTTTTGAAATATTTATTATTTAATTGTTTACTTTCACGAAATGTATTTCTTTTCTAGAAATCAGCAAAAGAATGAGTTTAAGAAAAAAAGACTTATTATTAGAAGGTTCATTAATTGAATCTAACAGCACGAATATTGACTTTCAGTTGATGCAATGATCAGTCCAGTTATGATTGGCGATGTACCTTCTGGAGAATTTTTAATCAATCATTGCAATTTCAACAAAACAACACTGTTTTTGATTTTAATTAATAAAATAATGTTAATGAGATTGAGAAATTCAAAAGAATAATCAGAAGGTGGTACATTTTAGATTGAATGTTAAGAACTGATATCTCTCTTTCCTTAGTCCTAAATACCACCCACTCGTTTAGGACTTTTAAGTAAAAATAATCAATGAGGCTCACATGGTTCGTTGTTCACACAGTGATTTTGTTGTTCAATTACACTGCCATGGAGGCCCCGCTGCCCTAGAAAAAAAACGGACATTCAAAATCAAAATATAGAAAGCGAACATAGTTGCAAGAAACTACGCTGTATCCAGTTCTAAGTCATTATAGCAGATGTCACGTACAATATGCACTGCTGCCATCATGTACAATTTATCAAATTCTCATGTCCAAATGATGTTTTTATTTCTGAAAAGGTAGCTAGGCTTATTGCAAATTAGTTTCAGCTGGCAGCAACAAGGAAGACACTTCAAGTCCCAAACTGTAAGTGAATGCTCACGCCTTTGGTCGCAGAATTTCTGAATCTTGTGTATTTGGGATCACAAAGAAAGAGATTGAGGCACAACTTGATGCTTTTAATAAACTAAATAATCAAAACAAGAAATCAGAATTCTGCTTCGAGTGTCAAATCAAACCCACCACAAATGCTGCAGCAAGATCTGAGGATTGGACATTAAAATTTATATATCCATAGGCTCCGCCTTTTTGAGCCTTAGACAACACTCCAAATGGATGAAGAATCGTAGTCCAACAAAGCCCATTAAACTTATAATAATCCCACAAGGTGTTAGGCTGAATTTTCAACATTACCAATAGTCAAAGCCATAATGACATTCAGGTGAATAAGATGTCACATTTGATCAAATAACAATTACTAAGGTTAAGGTTAAGATCTGCGTCTTGCGGTGAATATTATATATATTAATTATTTATATATATTATATATTTTTTTATATATTATGAAATAATAAATATATATTGAATAATTAAAAAGTCAGTAACATTACATATATAACTAAACTGGTGTTAACATATAATAAATTTATTAATCCAAACAATATTTTTTCATATTTGATAGGATATATAATTAAATTTAAATGATATTAACGTATATAGTATATTTTTAATATTAATGCCTATTAAATGATGATTTCTATTCATATGTTTTTTGATCATTTATATCATTTATAGCAAAAACTTTAAATTACTCATAACAAATTTTTTATTGCGTGATTAATAGTTTTAGTAATTTACAATTTTAAAAAAATAAGTTGTCAATGTTTGTTCAAAGATTTTATAAAAAAATGTTTAAAGTAAATTTCAAAATTAAAAGTTAAAATTTTATGTATTTTATATGGTACATATTTTAATTTAAAACGATACATTTGAATTTGAGACTTTTAACAATTTTAGTAATTTATAATCGTTTTTAAAATTTAAAATATAACATATACAAAAAATCTAAGTCTTTATTATATGGTTAATGTTGTTCTTTAATTTATTTTAATAGTTGAAAATTAAACAATATGATAAAAATATATTAATTTTTAACAAATCATTATTATTCAAAATCATTCATTGTCATAAATACTTTAACCACGTTAAGCAATTCCGTAACTTTTATTTAAATGATGAATTAATTATGGTTAGTTTAATAAAAAATTATTATATATTTAAATGTATTAGTTTATTTTTTAAAAAATTTAAAAAATTATTATAATAATGATACATAGCTATAAAAAATGTTGTAATGTTCTTCAATTAATATATAAAAGAATAAAAGATTGATGGTTAGATGGCGCCGGCGAGAACAATACCAAAGGTCCAAAAGAAAAGAAAAAGCACAAGCCAGCAGAGCTCTTTCCTCGTAATATAAAAAAAACACGGTTCAGTGGAACATTCTGAGACACGTGTACGATTCGGACACGATCACACGTTTTGAATTTTATTTGGTAACCGAAAAAAACTTGTCCTTTTCTTTCTTCTTTTCTTCTTCTTGACAAGGAAACAGCGTAAAGCCTTCACATCACAACCTTAATTTTCTGTGTGGGTTGCATCGTTGTATATTCTCTTATCACTCGTCATAATATAAAAAACCCAAATCTTTCTCTCATTCGCCAACTAACCAAAGAGAGAGAGAGAGAGAGAGAGAGATAAAGAAAGAGATCGATTTACACATACGCACGCACGACCAGTAAGCTTCTGCCTCCATCTCTCTCTTCTTATGTCTAGATTCATGCATAATCATCTCACGACGACTCCGTTTCTTTTTTCCTGATTGATGATCCGTGATTCTGGGTTTCTTGATAAGATCTGGTCTTTCGATGATCCTTGTTTTCTCCGTCAGGGAAAACATTGATATATATATGATTGGTGGGATCAGATGTTTTAACAAGTTTGAATAATCTGTGTCTTTTTGTTTTTTCACAAAGGAAGGTATGGTGAAGGAGAATGAGTATTATGACATCTTAGCCGTCAAAACTGATGCTTCCGAAGCTGACATTAAAAAGGCTTACTACTTAAAAGTAAATCTATTTTTCTTTCTTTTGTATCATCAAAAATCCTTATGGAATATGAGTAAACAAAGTTTTAATTAATGGTTTGATTCTGTCTCAAGGCAAGGAAAGTTCATCCAGACAAGAACCCTGGAGATCCCCAAGCTGCTAAAAACTTTCAGGTAAAATCAAATGCAAGAGATGATATGGTGTTTTTGTTCATTGCTACTGTTTCTTTGGGTTTTGGCATTGTTGTTTACTGGAAAGCCTGATGGATGTAATGCCATGCGGAGTCTCTCTCTAACATTTCATGTCCTTTATGTATATGAAAGGTACTAGGCGAGGCGTATCAGGTTTTGAGCAATCCTGAAAAGAGAGCAGCTTATGACAAATACGGCAAAGAAGGTGTTCAACAGTAAGTTTTTTTTTTTGTTACAAGACTCGGTATCTACCTTTGAAAATGTTGTGTGACACTCTTTTTTTTTCTTTCAGGGATGCAATGGTTGATCCTGCATCTGTGTTTGGTATGCTTTTCGGAAGCGAAGTCTTCGAAGAATACGTTGGGCAGCTTGCACTTGCTTACTTAGCATCCATCGAAGCTGACTTAGAATCATACGAGCCTGAGATCAGAAAGCAAATGCTTCAAGACAAAATCAAAGTACATTTTTTCACTTTATTTTTCTTCTTTATTAAACGATGTTTACTGTTTCTTTATGTAATGTATTGGAACTATACGTGCAGGCTCTTCAGAAGGAGAGGGAAGACAAGCTAGCTGCTACGTTGAAAAACAAACTCGAACCATTTGTGGAAGGACGTACCGACGAGTTTACCGAATGGGCAAACCAAGAAGCAAAGAGCCTTTCTTCTGCCGGTAAAAGAAAACCCTTTATTGTTTTCTTTTTATCTACCGAATAAGTTTTCTTGTGCTTTTTTTAATAAATTCAAAATTTTAGCCCAAAAAATAAAAGAATTAAGTTTTTTTTTGGTTCCATTGTAATGTTGCTTGTGACTGTGTTTAAGGTTTTGGGGAGGCGATGATGCATACAATTGGTTACATATACACAAGAAAAGCGGCTAAAGAGATAGGGAAAGGCAAACGGTTTTTGAAAGTGCCCTTCTTAGCTGAATGGGTGCGTGACAAAGGCCACCACATGAAATCTCAAGTGATGGCTGCTTCTGGTGCGGTTTCGTTGCTTCAGCTGCAGGATGAGGTGAACAGGTTGCATGAGCACCAAGGAGATAACAAAGAGGAGCATATTCAGAAAGCCATCGAAGCTAAAATGGATGCTTTGCTTCAGTCTCTCTGGCAAATCAATGTTCTAGACATCGAATCCACTCTCTCTCATGTCTGCCAATCTGTAAGAGAGTCACACCTTACATTAATTATTACATAACAACCAACTTTCTAAGTACTTATTACTAATTAAATATTGTTTTGTCTCGTATAGGTGCTTAGAGATCCAAGTGTTTCCAAAGATGTACTTCGAGCACGAGCCGTGGGGCTAAGGAAACTTGGAACGATCCTCCAGGTGAGCAAAAGCAAAAGGGTTCGTGGCTTAAAACATGACAGAGGAGCGCACTGAGTTTTTATTGATATAAGATTGTTGTTGTTGTTTTGATTCATGAAGAAACCAATGTATAAACTTAGACCGTGCATGCATCTCTGTGTTACTGTTAGGGTGCTAAGAAGCCATACACCAGAGGAAGCAGCTTACGTCACGAAGCCGTGAAACTGGACACCGGAGGTTCTTCAACGGCGACGTCCTGAAACTCCCATCATCTTTCTTTTAAAACAGAGGGAAACCGGAATTTAAAATGCTGTTTTTTTTTTACTTTTTCTTTTTTGCTATTGGCTCAAGTTTGGATTTGTCTTTTATTCTGAGGTTGTGTTTCTGAGAAAATGATTCATCAATAGATCAAACCTAACCTATTAAGGCCACTGCTTAGTATTGATTTTGGCTTTAGATTTTGAAAATTATAAACATTTAAGCTATAAACAAAAATCAAGTTTTGTAGGGTTAACAAAACAATTTGATTATTGAACAAAAAAAACTTAGGAAATGACTTTTTGATTGTTTTTTTTTGGAGATTTTAGATAATAGATGTTTTTAGAATTTAGTAATTTACATAATAGATGTTTTTACTATTCTAAATTAAATTGAATGTCATTTAAAATTTATGATTAACTATAAAATTTATAGTTAACTATAAAATTTATAATAAATGACTTATTGAATAAGTAAATTAAATTCTAAAACAACATTCGCTGTATAACAAGTAGAATAAATAAAATAATTTCTTCAGAACAACTGTAAATTTGTAAAAATATATATTTTCATTTGTGTCTAAAATACCAGAGTCATATAATATGTAACCGAGGAAATATGTTCATAACTGAGCTGAATAAAACGGTGGTTATTAGGTAAGCTAATAAATTAATTAAAACTAACAAAATGAGTTTTTATCATTTAATAAAATTTATTTTGGTCATTTTTTTTCACTAAAAATTATTTTTGTGGTAAAAATTTTAAAAATAATATCTTAAGAAATTTTTCTCAAACAAAATCGCAAATATATTTTTATAATCATAAATAATCTAACTGTTTGAACTTTTTTGGTCGGCCAATTGTTTGGACTTTGGAACTACAATAATAAGTGATTAATTAATTTTTTTGTTTCTTAAAAACAAAGTAAAGGGCGTGTTTTAGGGGCGTTTTATTCCCTTTGATGTTTTCGCGTTGGCTGTACAAAAGGTCTAAAGCGTGTCATATAACATGCAGAGAACTTTTAGATTCCCAATTTTAGTCCTTATGAAAAATATAGTTTTTATTAGACACCCTCCAACTTTATTTTTATACTAATAAACCCACCAATGTAACGACGACGCTTCGTGAAAATGATGGTCAATTATTCGCGCTTCGCCTTCCTTTTTTGTCTTCTCAGAACAGAAGCAGGACGTGGCACCGTCCACCTTACGTCACTTGCTTCCTTCCGCTAAAACTAACGGCATCACGTCGGCAGAGCACTATAGTCAAACCGTACTGTTACTTCGGTTCTGTTAAACCGGTGATACCCATGCTAATCCGACATGATCAAACCGAATAATTAAAAAATACTTGAAAATTGTGATGAAATATTTCAATTATTTATAGAGAAGGAAAATTTAATGCAATTACGTAAACATATACTCGAAATTAAAATTTTGGTACGGTTTTAGGCTCCGTAACCGGTTTTACCAATCGAATTATAACGGCGTTGAGTAAAACCGTCAGAAAAGACTTTGTATTCGTCTCTTTCACACTCTCTCTCTCCCTCTTAAGGAAAGAGAAGGGAGGAAGGAACAAAAGCAAAGCAAAGCAAAGCAACGCAGTGTTTACGTATCCGTTTCTCACTCTACAAATCCACCGGTCTTATGTGAAACTGTCTTCGTTTCCAAGTTCCGGGAGCAGGTTTCGTCTGCTCAAATTGCCTGTTAAGATTCTTTAGGGGATTTTATGTGATAGGGGTGTCGATTTTTAGGGTTTATTAAATCTATTTTAGGGGGTAATCTCAACGAAGCTTGTAGGTTCCTTGGCCTGTATTCTCGGATCTGTTCAATTTTGAGATAAACCTCTGATTCAGTTTAGCTATTTTTGGTGTTAAATGAGATTTATTTATTTATTGTTAATTTAGAGTTTTTTTTTATATAGTGAAGATAGTCATCAAAGTTCACTGGTCATAGTCATGCCAAGTTTAAGTTTTTTTTTTTTTGTGTGTGTGTGAGATGATCACAGCTCTTATCAATGGTGTTAGTAACATTGTATGTTATTGTGTTTGGTTTTTTTCATACTTGATTCTGATTTGAGTTCTGTTTTTTTGTTTTTTTTTTGACAAGGTTTTGAGGTTTCATGCCCCCCAAACAATCTAAGCTAAGCTTAGAGTAGTTTTCACACTCTTCAGTTATGGGGAATGCTTGCTGTGTTGCTGCTCATGACAAAATGGTACTCCCTAATACATCGGCAGTGGAGGGTTTGCAGAGAAACAATGCTAGGTACTCTCCCAATTGGAGCTTTCGGTGGGATAATAGAGGACGAGTGGCTGGTGAAGACACCTCTTTAAGTTGGTTATCTGATGGGATTAGTCGTAATGATGGCTCTGATCTCAAATCCGAATCTGCTTTTGTATCATCACAAGGCTCTCCTTTGAACAATCTCCAGACTCAGTCATGGCAAAAGTCTCCTGCTTCCGGTAAATAAAAAAAATTACGACCTTTTAGATATTTTGTTTACTAGGAAAACATGTTTAATCTGTCAAAAACTGTAGCCTGTTTTGTGTGGTCCACTTGGAACTTAGGAATACTTTTCTTACAAAACCTGTTCATGACATGAGAAGACATTGATATGTCTGTTGGTTGACACAAGTTGTCTCTCTTGTTTGCTTCTGGGATTGCTTTATTATTGATCTCTAAACTGTGACTTTTCTTTGTTTATGACATCACGTGATTGTTGTGGCAGATCAATCGTTTTCAAGAAATGCATCCATGGACACAGTCTCTGAACAGGTAAATGAATATCGGTAATATCTGCCATTTATCTCTGTTAATAAAACAACCTCTATTTTGGTTTCTGCAGATCACCCAGAATCATGTTAAACGTTCTGTTTCATTAGCTTCTCAACCATCATCCTTCTCCACATCTCCACTCTCTTCCCATAGCCACTTGCCACTGCCACCGGCTACTAGTTCATCGACTCTGAAACTGACACCACGCACTCGTCTATCGAAACAAGTCTCAGATAGTCAGATCTTGGGATTCAACTCACCAACTGAAGAGAGGCTTGGAAGCGAGTCCCATTCTGGGCCATCTGATGGTTGGTCCATGCAAGCGTTTTCCGAAATGATGGCGTATTCTCGAAGAGAGTCTTGCTCCTATGACAACGAGTGCTTATCAGGTCTTGGACGCGGCAAGATAGACCATCAAGGAAACGGAAAGTCCAGTGATCAGCAAACCTGCGGTGCTTGCTCTAGACCCTTGTCTCAGAAATCGTTGCTGAGCAGCCAGAAGATCTTCGCCACTAACGAGCTCTCTGTAGCTGCGATTCTAGCTTGTGGGCACGTCTATCATTCCGAGTGTTTGGAGCAGATGACACCTGAGGCCGACAAATTCGACCCTCAGTGTCCCGTCTGCACGTTGGGCGAGAAAAGAACATTCAAGCTGTCGGAGAAAGCATTGAGGGCAGATTTGGATTTGAGAGCTAAACAGAACAAGATGCTAAGGAAACATGTTGTGGACAGGGATGACTTTGTCATGTTTGATCACATGCCCAATGCAGCAGCAGCAGCAGCAAGCGGTAGTGGTGGACACAAAGGCAAAGTCTCCAAGCTGTTAACGAGCTCAAGCTTGAGAAGCTATTCACCAAAGCCTTTCCTTGCGAGACACTTCTCTTTCGGGTCCAGAAGTAACAGTGTCAAATCCCCTAAAGAGAATCATTCGGCGAGGAAGAAGGGATTCTTCTGGACCAAATCTAGCAAACTTTGAAACTGTAAAGGCATCTTCACTTGTGAGTAAAGTCATAAGTTGAATCTTTGTGCCAGATTTTTTTTTGCTGATGTTTCTCTCCATAAGCTTTGGCCCAAGTCAACGTTGCGGATACTTATCAACAATACACACTTGTTTGTGTAATAGAATTTCTCACAAATATAAGCACTCTTTCTACCATTTAAGTTTCTACATTCCAGAATTTTCACACTTGTAAATATAATAATTATATATAATTTAAGGGAACAAATTAATGATTAGAATAAGTATTTTGATACATGTTTTTTATGTTATATGTAGACTTAATTTTTTATTCATGCATGCAATATATTAATGTTTTAAAACCAATCCCAGCCATAGTTAATAAAACAAATACGTAAAATGGCAATATTAGTTGTTAAACCCCAAAATAAGGTCTTGTTGGTTAGGGACAAGGCAGAAAAAATAAATTGTAGTACGATTTTAATAAAATACATTGGCTTATGATTCAAGGTTTGTTTGTTTAAACTTTAAACGTGTTTTTTGGGGTTGTTAACAAACCAGCTCGTTATTATGTTTTGGTTCATAAAAAAAAAATCCAAAGACCGACCAAGCTTATACCAATCTTAAGCGGTTCCACGTCCCTTCATCAAAAGCCAATACATCTGTCCATACAAAACTCCGTAGGTGATAAACGTTGTTCTATAAACTTATCAAAAACAAAATCGTTATTATGTCTGGATTCGTGACGTATTTGTATCAAAACAAACATATGACACGTGGTACTCCTCTCCAATCCTTGCGTGGCAAAACGTTTCACACAAACCGGCACGTCGATCATAACCATGCAGAGGTTAACATGTTATAATATATACACACTTTGTTCGATCGCAAACTTAATAGTCTTTCCTAAGAAACGAATTGGGAACAATGGCGGATTTGAAAGACGAAAGAGGAAACCCAATCCATCTAACCGACGAACACGGAAACCCGGTTCAGCTCACTGATGAGTTCGGTAACCCCATGCACATAACCGGTGTCGCCAGCTCTGCCCCTCAGTACAAGGAGAGTGTTACTGGTAACATTCAAGAGTATCGAACCGCAGCACCACCAGCAGGAGTCGCTGCAGGCACCGGCGTAGCTGCCACCACGGCCGCAGGAGTCGCTACTGGTGAAACTACCACGGGGCAGCAGCAACACCATGAATCGCTTGGAGAGCACCTTCGTCGCTCAGGAAGTTCATCAAGCTCTAGCTCGGTGAGATTCTCATGCGTCAATAATTCTTTTATAGCTTCTTTAGGTTAAGGAGAGTTGATAGGGTTCTTGCATAGAATTTGAATATATATATTTCGAAATAAAGAAATTGATTTTAAGTGTTTCAGTGGATATCTTTCTACAGTTTTTATATATTTAAATACAGCAGTAATATAGAATTATACGGTTGTTGAGTTTATCTTCTAATTATTCATGTAAGATATTAATGCTACCTATTGTTGATATTTTTTAAAAGAATTTGTATTTTGGGGATTTGTTTCGAATACTCCTGTGTAAACGTAACAGACTCGTATACATATGGATCGTTCTTTTATTGGTTAACGTGTGTTTGATGTTAAAATATATGTGAAGGAGGACGATGGACAAGGAGGAAGGAGAAAGAAGGGCATGAAAGACAAAATCAAAGAGAAGTTAAGTGGTGGTAAGCACAAGGATGAACAAACCCCCAGCACTGCCACAACTACTGGACCCACCACTACCACTGGAGCCGCCGCCGCCGACCAACACCATGAGAAGAAGGGCATTCTCGAGAAGATCAAGGAGAAACTCCCCGGCCACCACAACCACCACCCGTGAAGACTGAAGTTGTTTTTCGATTTCATGAATAAATCGCTTGCTACCAATGTAGATAGTTTTTTTAAATCAATTATGAATGTCGTCTAGTAAAAGTCTGCTTGATTTCTGGTTCATTAGTGGTTTCCAGTTTGTGAACTTGTATCATGTTGCTGCTTTCATTTATAAGAAAAAGATTGTATGTTTTGTTAGCATTTTTGTCCAGCGACCAGAAATAATATTCAACAACTTGGTTAAGCAAAAAACGTTAATCATGCCGTTATGCACCTACTTTTCTCGACTTGGTTCGTGCTCTTAGAGATATTAAGCTAGTTAATGGGATCTCGTTAGATTTCTAGTCCTGCTTCTTCCCCTCCTTGTCTTGACATAGGGGAAACATAGTACTTTGGTCTCAATTTTTTTTTTAATAAAGTTAATTTGACAATTTACGCAAAAATGAAACATTCGCTCATTATGATAAATATACTAATAATTATACTTCTATCTCTATTCTCTACCAACCGCTGAATGCAAATGAGCCGATGACATTCCCATTGATTGTGGGGCCAAGTCGTCAGCCAAAGAGACCTTGAAGAGTCTTTAAAAGTAACTGGTTGTGGATAAACAAATGCATGTGTAACTAAATACTTCGCTATGCATTTACTACTCACCTTCCCATGTTGTAGGTTGTTGATAGGTTACACATTTCCAAGTTTTTGTCAAAGCGTAAGTGAAGCAATCCCTCCTCTAATGCCTTGTATTAGAGGAGATGTATGATGACCACATATAAGAGATGAATTGAAAAAGTAGTTGAGAATTAAAATACAAGGGCGCTCTTACAGTTAGTGAAAACTGAAAATATTACAGAAACTATGAAAGCAAAGTTGCTTTCGCTTGAGTTTGCTGAGCTCCCTCCTTCAAAGGATCCTAAATAAATACTTTTAACCATCTGAGTAATTCTTTCCCCCCATCAAAGAATCCCCTAATCCGTACATGTAATTCTCGTGACACAAGCTCAGAAAGTACAAAGTTAGAAAGAACAAAGAGCAATGATTCAGAGATCAGAGCTTTTAGAAAAAGCCTATTCAACTCTTTTCTTCTTCTTGCTGACCATCACGGGATTTTCAATCTCCATGATCTCATCATCATCACTCTCGACGTTCTCTGTTTCTTTCTTATCATTCTCGGGCTGAGTCTCAGAGAGTCTTCTCTTCTTAGAAGCCATCTCCGGTCCTGAGGAACTCTCTGTCACATCAACAGCCTTCTCATTCTCATTGTTTGACGTTGATGCGCTCTCGCCGTTGGTAGCTGGAGATTGTGTCCATCCAGAGAGAACCATTCCTTCAGGTTCTTTTTCCTCGTCAAATTCTTCCCTGTGACAGTACAGAATAAGCAGCAGATGATGCATCAATCGACTGACATGGAACGATGGAAAGACTACTACAAAGCTTTCAGTACTACATTTTTGAGAATAATAGGATGATGTCTGATTAAAACCCATCTCAGATAACTAAAGCAGTATTCAAAAGGTATAAGAAAGAACCTGTGCTTGACATTAATCTTGCAAGATAGCTCTTGCTGAAGATCTTCCACAGTGAGAATGCTTCCATTGATAACAGGAGAAGGAAGTTCTGACAAAGACTGAAATAGAAACACAAACATGTAAGAAAAAATCCCATCCCTGTATTTGAAGAGTAAATTCTAGATCCAACCTTTTCAAGGTTAGCATTGTAGTTTGCAACCATAATATCATCAAGATCATCACCGACTTCGTACAGAAGTGAAGCCCCATGCATAATCAGTGGTAGGTTCATTCCAAGCTTGGCTGTGACAATTTTATCAACCAGATCCCGTAGTTTCGATTTCTGAGTATTGACCTCAAGTACTAATGGGGTCTGTCAATATAAAAGGAGAAAAACCAGATGATTGGTTTATGCAAGAAAACTATAAGATAAAAAGAAGTAATGCTTATACCTTGGAACAGACATAGCAAGCAGGATTAGGTTCAAATGGCTCCACTGGCATAAGAAGCATCTTTCTGCTTGGGTGCTCTAAGCAATATGTCATTCTACAGAGAGACGTCAAACATAAAAATGATATATATTAAGGACTCTGAAGCTTATGAAAATTCAAAGTAACAAACCTGTACTTATCCGCATCCTTTTTCAGCACTTTGATTGCTTCGATAACAATCAAACCAGCAACAATGGCGTTAGTTGTAGCAACGGCATGAACAATGTTCCCAGCGATACCTTTGGCTTCAAAAAGACTATGCAAAGGAATTCCAAAAGACTCAGCGCGGATATTTGCAGCAGCAGTGACAAATTCTACAGCTAACTGGTCATCTTTGTCAAAAGTAAGGTGTCCTATTTCCTGTGGCAGCATATAGAAAAAACCATAAACTAATCAGCACACTTGAAACTTTTATATATACGGAGAGAGTTCACAGAAACGACTACACAGACCTTCTTTCTCTTGGCGAAGAACAACTTCAATGCTTCTATGAACACTAGAGAATTTTGTGTTAGACCCCACAATTCCTGTGGATTCTTCAGGCCAAGCAACGGCATGGCAGAGACCGTTGAATCATCATCAGTAGCAGAACAATTCTGAGTGGTCCCATTTTGTTGAGACAGACTTTCAGGCAAGACTTCCTTACTGTATATAGGCCTAGGCCGTGTACGGTTTTTCCATGTCTCCTCATTGGACAACGCCGCTTCAATATTGTAACCGAACACATGATCATATATCTTTCTACCATACTGATCAATATCTTCATCTTCTGCACGCTCGAATACATCTTCTGTCTCTTTGGATGAGCTAGCAGCGTTGTTGGCACGCACATTAAGATCATTATCTTGATTCTTGTCGCCAAACAACTTCGCAAAGAGCAGGTCTTTTGCCCACACGATGCAGTGCACAAACTGTAGAATCAATCCAAAATTCATTTGCACATCAAAATCAAGAACTGCGTCTTAGGAATAACTATTCAAGATATAAAATCATTTCTCCAAGGTTCACAAAAATCAAAACAGTGGTAGTACCTTAGTTGGAGTGCTGGTTATTGTACAGACAGGATATGTCTTTGGAGCAGGTTTGGTCTGGCACTCATAGCATTCTGTCTTTCCCTTCACGTGCACAGTTACCTAATCCGAACACAAAAACAAGTATTACAAAGTAAAATAAGAGATAAACTATCAGTTAGACCATTCAAGCCTTAGCATTAGAGTGCATCTAACTCATATATTCTGCTTAAGAGAAATAAGAACCTGTCCTAAGAAGCCAGTCGTCCCGCTTTCTACAAGAGGAACATCAGCTGCAAGACAGAGGCGATTGACATGACGCCTTGCGTCCAAGTTATCCAGTCCATTCAGAACAACATCAAATTGCTTGAAGAAATCGACATCGAACTCAGGATTCTTCACATTAGCATGGTATGATCTTATGTTAATGTGAGGCCTAAATCTCAAGACTGCATCTCTGGCAACCTGGCATAGAAAATATATCAACTCTTATGAACTGGTAGCATCCATTGGAGTTCGCTAAAGAAGGGATAAAACAATACCTTAGCCTTGGACTGCCCAACATGAGAACGACGGAATAAAAACTGCCTATTGAGGTTACTGACTTCGATAGTGTCCATATCAATCTGTAACACACGCGAGTAGTCAGCACAAATAAAAATCTAAACTTGTAAGTAACTTCTCTACTAATGATTGTAACTGAAAATTTCAGAAAAAGAACCGATGATAATTAAGCTAATCATGAATCTACAAAAAGCACAAAACTTGAGACAACTCTAATGTGAAGCAACGCTCTCAAAAAGATGTAGAATTTGTCAATAACATAATAAAACCCCTAAACCTAAAATCAATTGGAGATTCAAAATGCTTGACCGTTCGCCAGCTGTAAATTACATATAAATTAACGAGAGGAAAAAAAAAACGAAAGAGAGGAAGTTACGATATGAATGTCTTGGAATCCAGAGAGAGCAAGAGTCTTGAGTAACTCGCATCCAATCCCACCTGCTCCAACCATTAGCACTTTCGCCCCCTAAATAAACGAGAAATTTCAAAATGTTTCGATTGAATTTAAAAAAAAAAAAAGAGAGTAGCTTTCCAGAGCTTACTTGAATGGAGGATTGTTGCTGCTGCTGCTGAGTATCCATGGAAGGAGAAATGAGAAGACGTAGCAATACGCTAAAGCGACGGTTCAGAGTAGAAGACGGGGAGAGTATCGAATTTTAGAAATTAGGGTTTATGTTGAAATGTGGAAGAGTCGGGGAAAATAATAAGTGACAAAGAAGACTCCCCTCACGTGGGGGCTTTTCTGTAAATTTCTTATTCCGAATATTATTTAGTTGACTTTGTATTACCGTATCAATTAACCAATGGTTATATTTTCTTCTTTATGTCATCAATTAACCCAATGATTCCGAGGCTAAAACAAGTTGGATAAGTTTATTCTTCATATATATTTGTCCTTACGTCTTCTTCTTCATTAAGTTTTCATTTAACTTATCTTTACATCTTCTACGACAAATTACTTGTTTTGACCCAATTTTTTTTTTTTTCCACTGGAATTTTATTAAAAAGAGTTAAAGCCCAACAGAGGCTAACCTAACACATTTACAAACAAAAAGGCCAAAACATAGGCCACGGAACAACACAACTATGGGCCAAAGCCCAGCAAGAAAACTGTCGAGGAAGAAGAGACACGCCGCTCACCACGTGTCCGATCGCCCAGCGATCAATAAACACGCGTCAGAACGCGCACCGCATGCTTCCACCGAAACCAGGGAAGATCGCGTCGGAACTCCGCCGACGGCGAAGTCGAAGCAACGGAAACCGTTCAACCAGAATGGCTAACACGAAGCTCGAACCGAGGAGACAGCCTGGTGGATCTGCGAAACGAAGAAGATACAACAACCGCCTACAATCGATCGGAACCCTCTGACTATCTTGAAACTCAATCGGACATCTTTAAAGATACCAATAAGCTTGAAGATGCAACAACCCTAAAACTCTTGGGGAAAGAAACATCAGAGGAACGATCGAGAGGCAGTGAACAGAGGAAGACCGGAGACGCAGATCTAGACGGAATCGGGATTAACCCGGAAGATAGCCGGCGAGATCGATGCTGGAGAAGCCACCGTCTCCCGGAAACAAAAGCCGGCGAAGCCTGCAAAAGGAAACATGGCTTCCCAGAGACAAGAGCCCGACAACGCGGGAGTCAGAATCCGGTTAACACCAGTGATAGCTTCGTCTCAATCTCATCTCTGTAAAAGATGAGAAAAGAGAGAACAGAGAGGAGAGAGACCGGAAGCTTTTTTTTCAGATCTCATGATTTTGTTTTGACCCAATTCAATGAACCGTAGAGATTATTATTAAATTTCAGTACACAAAATAGTAATATAAGATTTTCCTAACTATTAAATATCAGTACACAAAATAGTAATATAAAATGTTTCCTAACGCATTCGTAGGATATGCATATCCTGATTCGTTAATTTTTTTCCACTTTGGTTTTGGTCAATATCTTTTTTGCGGCTCTCAATTTTTATAAGTAAATGCAATTTTTTCTCTAAAAAAAATATTAAATGTGATCTATCTATTATATCGCAATCCGTCTAATTTGAAAAATGTAACATTTGTAATGATCAAATAATAAGGTGCATTGATAACTTTTATTTTTGTTTTACGAGAGTTTGAATAATAATATTAAAATAATATATCGGTATTAATAATAGTTTTGATTGTAAGAAACTAAGAATGATAATATTTAAACTAAAATATAAAATTTTAGGTTTTCGGGCTGCTTTTAGCCTAAATAGGTTTAGGCCTAAAATACTCAAAATCCAAAGAAGTTTAGTCCGAAAATCCTAAATTTTTTTGGGCTTATAAAATTAAACACTGCGGTCAGGTCGGAATGTACATGTCTAACTATAAGTGCATTTAATCGGTATTGTGATGTGTTTGTAAATGGTTGCGAAATAGTGAAAACGAATAATTTGGGTAGTTTATGAGGATCGATAACGAAATAAACGTTATAGTTATGTTCATTGTGGCCGTGGGGTCGTCGATTGCATTCAGTAAAGCTGACACACGGTGGGATAAAAACCAGAGGATTTGAGTTGTGCTACAAACAAATAAAAAGGAACCGACAAAAAAAACCGAACCGAACAAACCGAAATCGTGTGATCCGGTTCGACGTAGCAAACATCCGAATTAGCCGGTTAACTTGGGTTTAGTAGTTTCGTAAAGTAAAACCCTAGATAATCTTCTCCTCCACCGCCTCTCTCTCTCTGCAACTCAAACCCCTAATAACCTCTCGCCAGTTTTCTCCGAAAGGTATCATCAATCAAAGTCAATGGGGAAGAACACGAAGAAAGAGAGGAAAGATGGAGAAGAAAAATCTCAACACTCTGCTGCCACTGTGTGCGTCTCTGGCTTGCCTTATTCCTTCACCAACGCTCAGGTAACTTCCCGAGAATCCATATGAATGAGCTCAGATACATGTGTTCCTTCAAATCCCTAGTGTTTGATTTTCTCCAAATTGTTTCAGCTCGAAGAAGCCTTTAGCGACGTTGGTCCCGTCAGGCTTTGCTTCATGGTCACAAACAAAGGTTAGTTGATTTTACTTCACGATTGAAATCAAAGCTATCTCGCCGCCTTCTTCGGGAGCTGAGCTAATCGTATTTGTTGGTTACAGGATCAAACGAACATCGTGGCTTTGCTTTTGTTAAATTGTAAGCTAATAATAACCTAATTAAACTCAATTCTCTTACGTGATAGATAATTGCTTCTTACTTACTTACTGGGTCTTTTTGTTTTGTTAGTGCTTTGCCAGAAGATGCTAACCGTGCCATTGAGTTAAAGAACGGTTCTACTGTTGGCGGCCGTAGGATTACAGTTAAACAAGCCACGCATCGGCCTTCTCTTAAAGAGCGTCGTACTAAAGCAGCCCAAGGTTGGTTGATTGTGTAGTTAACTTTTTGTAATCTAATGATTTTATTTAGTATTTGTTTTTATCTATTCGTTGACATTGGTTTCTTTTTTGAATTAGGAGTCTCATTACCTGATAGTTCCCAGGCAGAGAGTGACGATAACAAGGACAGTTTGGTCCCTGAGACTGTGACTGAGACTGAGACAGACAAGCAAGGTATCAGTCTGCCTAGATTTGGTCTCAGAGTCTTTAGTTGGTTTAGTTTGGTCTCCTTTATCAATACATTTGTATTTGCTGCTTCAGTTCCTCCACCGGAGAAGAAAATAGAGAAGCCACTTGAGCGCAAAAAACCTACAAAGCCAGCAAAGCTTCTTGTTGATTTAGCTGATAAAGAGACATGTTCAGACAAGCAAAGGTATGAGTTTATAACAAAGAGCTGGTTTTTGTGTAGAGATATATATTATATCTAGCGTTTTAGGGAACACCTTGTAATTATGTACGTTGCGTCCTCGTTTTTCTTTCTTATATTTATGGTGTTTTTTTCATTGGGTGAAGAGTTGCAAGAACTGTAATCTTTGGTGGCCTTGTTAATGCTGAGATGGCAGAGGCAGTCCATAGTCGTGTCAAAAAGATTGGCACTGTGTGCTCCGTCAGATATCCCCTTCCCAAGGAGGAGCTTCAACAAAATGGTAAGATTCTTTTAAGAGGCAAATGCTTGTTTGCATGACCCTGACCAAGGTTCTTAGTTATGTCTATTAGTACAAGGTCTTTTATTAAGTTATGTTATTAACATATGAGTTAGATGTCAAGTTATCCATCAGAGCTGCTTGATCTAGGGTTCGGTGTAGCAGAGAACGACATTTGTTATTCCAGGCACCACATAAAATGAATAGAGTCTTAAGTAACACTACTGGGACATGAATCTCCATTAATTACTAGATTATGTTAGCCATATCAATATTCCTGGGCTGTGAAAATATGTATAAAAAATAGACATTTTTTCACTAGTCGAGGTTTATGAGGTTAGCTTTTGGAATATTGCTGTTGAAATGCATCTCTTGCTCATGGTTTCCTTTAATAAGTTATCTTTTGGTGCCTGTTGCCTCCCGTTTCAATATCTTGTGGCTGCACTATATTTTGTTACTTCATATCTATACTTATTTTTTTATATATTTTGATATAGTACACACGTGTATCTACATAAATAGTATATATCACGTCATAAATTCTTGTAGCTTCTGTGCACATGCCTTTTCTGGTATCTGATAGTTTGATAGATACACTATCCACTTGTTAATTACCACTTTGAGCATTAGTTATAAGCTTATTTTTATTCTCTTATAAGAGCATGCCAATTTCTTTGCTCATGATGCGTTCATTAAGCGTTAGAACTATTATCTTTGTCAGGTCTTACCCAGGACGGATGCAGGGCAGAAGCATCAGCCGTTCTCTTTACGAGTGTCAAATCTGCTTGTGCTGTTGTTGCAACACTACATCAGACAGAGATAAAGGGAAATCTCATTTGGGCGCGTCAGCTCGGTGGGGAGGTGAGCATTATTTTCTTTTCACTGATGTATAAAGTTAACTGATAAGCATTCAGAACAGTTCATGATCTCTTTGTATTTTATTGGACCCAGGGATCCAAGGCTCAGAAGTGGAAACTTATTATCCGGAATCTTCCTTTCAAGGTTGCGATAACCTGGATTCTTTGTTATTTCTACAGTTTCATACAGTAATCTGTATGTTTTTTCTCATGGATTTTCTTTTTGGAATATACAGGCTAAACCTAGTGAAATTAAAGAGGTCTTTTCAGCAGTAGGGTTTGTCTGGGATGTTTTTGTTCCTAAAAACATTGAAACTGGGTATGTTCTAACACGTCTTTGTAGTTTTCTTGATTATGAATAATTGAATGTACACTATTCTCATTTAGTGGATTTTTTGCAGGCTACCTAAGGGTTTTGCATTTGTCAAATTCACGTGTAAGAGAGATGCAGAAAATGTAAGATTTAGAAACATGGGCATCTTGATTTTGTCATTTTCCATTCAGACCACTCGTCTTATTTATCTTTTCCATCTTCAGGCAATACAAAAGTTCAATGGGCACATGTTCAGTAAAAGGCCTATAGCTGTAGACTGGGCTGTACCTAAGAATCTCTATAATGGTGCCGCTGATGCCGCCACTGCTCCAGAAGATGGTAAGTTTACCGTATTGTTTTCTATCGTTGGGAATCTAAATAACATACTTGATGATTTAAAACTTTTTGTAGTTATTTTGTATATAAGTTATGGTAATCTATTAATGGCACGATAAAAATGAATGCAGTCAACCGCGGTGGCCGAAGTTTCGATTTACCTCTTCCTAACAGAATATTCATATTTTTTTGGCAGGTGAAAAAGATGAAAGTGATGGGGACAGTGATAACAGTAGTGTTGATTTGGAGGAGGTTGATGATGCTGTTGAGAGCCACCAATCTTCAGGAGATGATACTGATGATGAGCCAGAGGACGGCAGTAACAAACCGAGCGAATCAGATGCACTGGTGAAAGATGCTGAGACCGATGTGAATTTTGAGGAGGAGGCCGATGTTGCGAGAAAAGTGCTTAAGAACTTGCTTGGGTCTTCAAAAGTAACTATTGCATCTCAGGGTGGAGAGACGAAGGAGTCAGATATAAACATACTCGAGGATTCATCAACTAAGCCTGTCGTTGAATCTTCTGATGTCTCTGAGCCTTTGAAATCCAGTAAGACCAAAGAGGCGGCTCCCAAAGAAACGCAGGAAAATGATGATTTCAAGAGAACTGTATTTATAAGCAACATCCCGTTTGATGTTAGCAAGGAGGAAGTCACACAGAGGTTTGCCGCATTTGGGCATGTTGAATCTTTATTCCTGGTTCTCCACCCAGTCACAAAGTAAGCATCCTTCTATGCTTTGGAAATTCATTCATTCATAAAAGCAAATTTAGGCTCTGGCATCTCCCTGAGCTCAAAGCTTCACATTTAGTCTCTCTTATCTGTTTTCTTTATTTCAGACGACCAAAAGGGACCGCTTTTCTCAAGTTCAAAACAGCAGATGCATCAGATGCAGCCATTTCAGCTGCCAGTACTGCAGCAGGTGTTGGTGTCCTTCTTAAAGGAAGGCAACTGAGCGTTATGAGGGCTGTGGATAAGAAGTCCGCAAAGGACATAGGACTCGAAAAGACAAAGGAGAAGAACATTGACCATCGGAATCTTTATCTTGCTAAGGTACGCACTTCTCTCAATCCTCACAAATCTCTGGAAAAAATCAAAATTAGCATTCACTAATATGGATCCCGTTTTGACTTTCACAGGAAGGTCAGATCCTTGAAGGTACACCTGCTGCCGAGGGTGTGTCTGCAGAAGATATGGACAGGCGACGAAGGTAAACCTTTTTATACTTCCTCATGCATTCGTGTTACTATTTAGGGTTAGGAGGTAACTGAGCATGTGTGGTTGCCCTTTGCAGATTGCATGAAAACAAGATGAAAAAGCTTCAGTCTCCTAACTTCCATGTATCTAAAACGAGGATTGTCATTTATAATTTACCAAAGTCCATGGATGAAAAGCAACTACAGAAGCTCTTAGTCGATGCTGTTACCTCCCGTGCTACAAAGCAGAAGCCAACCATCCGACAGGTCACATATCCACCGCCTTTGTGCTAACAGTTCAAACATAGTTCTATTATATGAATCTGGTTTGTTCCTTTTTGATGCAGATCAAGTTCTTACAAAACGAGAAGAAGGGTAAAGTTGACACGAAGAACTACTCACGTGGAGTTGCGTTTGTGGAGTTCACCGAGCCTGACCATGCTCTCGTGGCCCTGAGAGTGCTTAACAACAACCCTGGTATATATTGCTAAACTCTAATATAGTATTCAGTAAACTTTCGAGAATCACAATCTCATATTACGATCATCGGTTCGGCTTATTGGCAGAGACGTTTGGCCCTCAACACCGTCCCGTTATAGAATTTGCTGTTGATAACGTCCAGAAGCTGAAGGTGCACAAAGCTAACCAGCAGCAGCAACGCAATAGATACAATGAATCTAGGGAGCAGCGAGAGAACGGCGAAGCGCAGGGAGAGGACAATCATCCTGGCAATGATCTAAAACGAAGAACGAGGGATGGAGATAACACTGGTTCAGTGGAAGAGAATGCAAACGGGTATAAGAAGAGGAAACCTATGCACCCACGTGAACAGAGGAGAGAAGAATCAAAGCCAGAGGAGAAGAGCAGTCTCTCTGTGAAAGAAGATGGAGGCAACAAGAGGCCTACACGCACTCAAGGAAACACTAAAGAACCGGCTTCAAACCAGAAAGGCCAATGGAAGAAGAGACAGCAAGAGGCTTCTGAGAAACCAGATGAGAAGATATCCAAAGATGTGAGCGATGCGCCAAGAAAGAGAAAGTTTGAGGAGGTTAGAGGCGGAGAGAATGTTAACGGGCAAAGGAAGAGAAAGAATCAGAACGAGAAGAAGAAGAAGCAAGATGGACCCCCCGAGGTTGTGGACAAGCTGGATATGCTGATCGAGCAGTACAGGTCTAAGTTCACCCAGAGCTCAACCAAAACCGGTCCACAGAAACAGAGTTCCGGTCAAGTCAGGAGATGGTTCCAGTCCTGAGACTTGTAATGTCAGTTTTGACCTCGAGATGTCTTTGAAATGTTGCATGATTAACGTTTGTTTTTCTTGATTCTGTCTGAAAATTCTCCATAATGTTTATTTTCTGTTGCAAACATGTTTTTGTTTTGTATCCCGATCCCTAAACTACACAGAACCGAACCATACAGAATGGGGATTTTGATTTGAAACGATGCTACTAAAAATCGAACCGGATAAGCAGCAAAGGTAGCATGTTTAAATCTAACCCATAACAGTTAGCTAACCACCAAAGAGGCAGACTCTCAATATGCGTGTGTGCCAACTAACATTCTCGCGGGAAAACTTATATTACAAACTAAAAGTACCACGTGTCAGATTATCAATGGCTTAAATTCAGTTTTCTGATTTTAAATATCATTTTTATTAGATTCTATATATTTATATATATATAAACCACACTCTATCGGTCCTCTCTGCTTTGGGATACTCATGATGGATCATTTAAAGGTTATCTCCTCCATTTATCTTCTTCTTGTAGTCTTCGTCTCTGTATCTGTTTGTGAGAAGCAACACGGAGACGATATATTGATCCGGCAAGTGGTTAATGGATCTGAATCCGAGCCAACAGTCATGTCGTGGGAGGATCACTTCACTCTGTTCAAGAGGAGATACGGCAAGGTTTACAATTCTCTCGAGGAGCATCAACACAGATTCTGGATTTTCAGAAGTAACTTCATGAGAGCGACGCGTCACCAGAGGATGGATCCTTTCGCTCGACATGGCGTTACTCAGTTTTCTGATCTGACGCATTCCGAGTTTCGGAGAAAGCACTTGGGGGTTAAAGGCGCGTATACGTTTTCACAGCACGCTGAACAAGCCCCGATTCTCGATACGAAGAATCTTCCTGGTGATTTTGATTGGAGAGATCGCGGCGCAGTTACACCAGTGAAGAATCAGGTTTTGGTTTTTGAAAATGATGATGAAAGTGGACAAATGTATGATGGTTGATTTTATTTTTATTTTTTATGTCGGATTGATCATAGGGATCATGTGGATCTTCCTGGAGTTTCAGCACTACAGGTGCGCTTGAAGGTGCTCACTTCCTCGCCACTGGTAAACTCGTCAGTCTCAGTGAACAACAGCTTGTTGATTGTGATCACCAGGTGTGAGAGACTTGGCTTCATTTCAACTCCTAGTAGCCCTTGGCATTCAGTTCTTGCTTGCTTCCGGTTTGGTTCTTTCGGTTCCATTTCGAAACTTCGTTTTGGTTTTGGTTTACTTATTTCAGTTTTGGGTTCGGTTCACGTAGCAAAAAAGTTGGGAACCGGCTAGTATCCTAGGTAATTTTGAATCTTTTTTTTTTCCATTTCATTTTCAGTTTTTTGATTAATTAAGATTAAAAAGTCAAAAATTTAGGGTTTTCGGATTAAATATCAAAGATTTATGCATAATAATTTGAATAATTTGGATAATTTTAAATATTCTAGATAAAAAATATTCTAATGGTTTGTTTTTATTTGGTTATTTGAGTTTATAAATAATAATTTTAACTTATTTGATTATTTTAAAACTAAATATAGTTAATCTCATAATTATTTACAAAAAAAGTTAATTTTTATAAGTATATAAACTATATTATAGAAATTCGGATATCCATTTTGGTTAATAGCTTGATTCTAGTTCAGTTTCGGTTTTTCGGTAAACTCCTAACCACCAAAAACAAATTAAATAGTCCGCAATGATTACTTGTCTGCAAAAGCCATATACTGTTGATATGAATTGTAGTGCTGATATTTTTTTGTATTGTAGTGTGATCCAGAAGTGGAAGGTTTATGCGACTCTGGTTGCAACGGTGGGCTAATGAACATCGCCTCTGAGTACACCTTCGAAACGGGAGGGCTCATGCGAGAGGAAGACTATCCCTACACAGGCACTACTGATGGTGATGGGATCTGCAAGTTGGACAAGTCTAAGATTGTTGCCTCTGTGTTCAACTTCAGTGTTGTCTCTAGTAACGAAGATCAAATCGCTGCACATCTCGTCAAAAACGGTCCTCTAGCTGGTAAGTAATAACTTTCTCAGTTTCCAGCCTCACACGGTTTCACTGACTAATCTAATCTCTGAGTTTTGGATTTTTCTTTTTTTTCTTTTCTTGCAGTTGCTATCAATTCAGCTTACATGAAAACTTACGTTGGAGGAGTGTTGTGCCCTTACATGTGCTCAAGGAGTCTCAACCACGGTGTGTTGTTGGTGGGTTATGGTTCAGAAGGGTCAAGGTTCAAGGAGAAGCCGTATTGGATCATTAAAAACTCATGGGGAGAAACTTGGGGTGAGAGTGGTTTCTTTAAGCTTTGTAAAGGACGTAACATTTGCGGCTTTGGCAGCTTGGTTTCAACCGTCTAGAGGGTTTTCATTACCGAGACCAATCTGAGCTCTTTGTCTCTGTTAAATAAGTTGAAAAAAACATTCAAAGAAGATAAAGAAACGACACGAACTGAACCCACTATGAACAATGACACTTACTATAACCCTAACTTGAGATGCAAGGAACAGAGAGAAAGACAAAAGAAGAAGAAAACTAAATACGTAAACCAGAGAAGAACTCTTACCCAACTTAAGCTTAATTCAAATTACATCACCGTTCACCTTATAAAAGGTGATTCATGTTCCCTACTCCATCAGAAACTCTTCAAGCTTAGTTCCAGTTTCCTGCAAGCTCCCCCTTTATCACATGTTCTTGGTTGAATCATATACAACAAAGAACTTGGACACAATCAAAGCTTGAAGATTACAGATATTAATTATTGGGATCCAATCATTATGACACCTGTATTATTGTCAAGACTTAGTCAATCTTGTATCAGACGATTAAGAAACGGAAACAACAAATGCCAGAAAAATGCAAACGGTTCATGAATGTAAATGGAGTCACAACAATACAAAGGAAGATCTTACATTATCTTTGCAGAAACACTCATTATCCAAGGACACTCAACATATAATCTTTTAGCTTCTTTCAAGAATGTAATCTACTTTGGACCAAACGTATTTTAGCCTATCTTTTTCTAGACAAGTGTTGTTAATCATTCTCCTTTGTTAAGAACTGTAACTGAGACAAGTCTTGAGGTTGTTGTTGACAACGTAGTGACACTTGGGGGTCATATCGACTCCATCAAACCTCTGACAAGTTTGGAGACCCGAACCACCTGGTTAAACAACGTAAAATCAAACCCACACGCTCCGCTTCTCGAGCTTTCTCTAGAGAGATCACTCGGCGTCGGTGGGTTTTGACATATGATCAAATCAAACCCCCCAAATCTCCCCACCAAAGCCTCCAGCCTCTTGGTCCTCAAGCTCCTTATATCCTCAATCTGCTCAAGCTCTCCGCTCTGCCCCGAGCTCCCCCACCACCTCTTCAGCACGCTACGGCTCAAACCACAGGGCTCCACAGAGCACACGCTTCTCAGATGGATCCCAAGGCGGCTCAACGCGATCTCCGCACCACCGATTCCGCTGAAGAGCGATAGAACTCTTAACCCTTGGGGAAACATAGGCTTGAGCACGGAGAGATGGTAACCCAACGTGTCCGTTTGGAAGCAATAATCAAGCAGCTTCAATCTTGCTCCACCACCACCACTACCAATGTTGGTGTGGTTTGGTGGATATCCCATGATGCGCTCCAGATTCTCAGGCGACGAGATGAAGCTTGGTGGAGGAGGAGGAGCGCTCCGAGTTGGCTTTGGGAGTATATGGAACCTGTTTTCGACGGGGAGGTTGTGCATGTAACCTTCTTTCCTACTGAGAGTTGAACACAGCCGAGTGTCTACATGCTCAGGTTGAATCCCGAAGAAGAAACTTGAGATCTTAGACCACTCCTTGGGAGATAGTTCTCCTATGTTTCCGTAGAAAACGTAAGGTCGCTTGTACTGGGACAAAGGTGGCTGCGTTGCGCTGTCTTCTTGCATCCCTGGTGTTTCTAAAGCTGGTCTTAGCCGTTTCCCTCTGTTATCAAAGTCGTCAGACTCTTCATCTTTTATTCTTTTTCCCACCTTGGTTGCAGTGCCACTTGAGGAACCCTCCTTTTCCTCCTGAGCAACAAATCTCCAACTCTTTGAAGGACATGCACGAGCTGTTGAAGGAATCTCTGAAACTTTCTGCAGTGACACCAAACGTCATTTGAGTACAGATCCAACAAATAAATAATTAACGAGAAGAGAGTGAGAATGGTTTCAGTAGCAAAAGCATTGTGCTTGAAGATGAGTCTATAGAAAACAAAATACAAACTAACGTACCTTTTCTATATCTTCAAGGTTATCAGCAGGAACTTCACAAATTATGATTGACTCAGCGAGGTCAGAGATCTGAGCTTCTTCACCTGTGAAGATAAGCAAAGTAGGTTATGTTACAAGTATAATGATCATGTCAGTGACTCAAAACTTCTCTCATTCAGATACCATACACTGAATGAAAAATCTAATTGCCCTAAGCTGCTCACCTAGCTTCTCAATAGCCGTTGAGATTTCTTGACGAGAGAATCCCATTTCCAACAGCTGTGAAGTTTTGTCAAGCGGTAATTCACTGGGAACCTAGATGTAAAACATGAAATAAATGTTAGCACTAAGAAGTAAGAACACAAAGCGTGTGATAGTGCAATAGGTACCTCAGCTGGTAGAACAACATCATCTTCTTCTCCATTAGTGTCAGTACCATTCTTTTGGGAATCTTCTGCATATTTTTCATCTAACTGAGCAGCAACGAGGCAGTCTATCATCTCGTCCATCTCCACGCCTTTGTGAATACCGTTTTCGTCTATTTTCTTGTGGACAAGAGAGGAGCTGAATCCCATCTCAATAAGCCTTGACTTCACATTACTAACAGGAGGAGGAGGAGCAGCAGCATTGTCCTGCACACATCAAATAGACCAAAAACAAGAAACTGACTATTTAATAACAAAAAAAATGTACACAAGAATTGAAACGTTTAACAAGAGATACCCCAATATGAGTGTCTGGTTTTGGAAACAATGAATCATGTTTGTCTCGATTACTACTGTGGGAACCTCCACCACCTCCTCCTCCGTTACGTCTACGCAAATCAGCCTGCGAGAAACATTGGTTCCCACCACTTATGAAGAAAATGCAACACAAAACAAAGATAACTCTTCAAAGCTTTTATGGAAAAGGGTAAAATGAGATTGGAAAGGATATAAAGTTGGGAACTTTTCATACCATCGTGATGATAAAAACACGCACACACAAAGGCTTCGGGCCTGCAAGAAAGGTTAAATGTGGTCGTCAATGAATTGTTTATTAAATAGAAGGAATGATGCACATGGATTGGAGTAAAAACATTAGTAAATGGGCTCCTCATTGATAATCGGGGAAAAAAATTGAATCTTTTATTCAAAGAACGAATATAAAAATCAGAGTCAAAAGTTCTGAGGGTGATTCCACCAATTTTCACACAAAAAGTTTACAAATTGCGACCGAGACAAAGAGAGGGACCCAGAGATCGCGACAAAGAGGGACCCTAAAGATGAAGAAGAAGAAAGCTGCATGCATTTGCATTACCCTGTGCCGTCGATTCTCCTCCTTCCCCGTCTGACTAGGAGCAATGGCTTTGATGACTCTCTCTCTCGGACTCAAAAACCAGTTCTCAAGTACTGTATTATTGAGTTCAATTGGATCGACCTAGTTCTTGACCCATTTAAATCAACACAACTAAAATTTTAAATAAAAAATCTTGTTTGCAAATTTTTGAAACGAAAAATGTAACACTAGATAATATTTAGTACTACTAAATGTAACAATAGATAATAGTACTACTAAAAGATGTAATACTTTGAAATACTTGACAATTGAATCAAACTGATTCACAGAAATAAAGCTGAGAATATATGCATCTAAATTAATACATACATTATGCTTTGAATGTTATTAAATTTCATATTAAATTTGTTTTTAAAAAAGGCTTTATTATTAAAAAAATTAAGCTTTTTTGTTTGATAAGAAAAGTGTACGAAAAAGCATAAGTTTGTTTAATAAACTACTAGCTACCACTTGAGCAGATATTCAAAAATATACTTTCTATTATATTTAGTATATACGTACATTTAAAATTTTATAAATTAATTTTTTTCAAAATTTATATTTATAAAACACGATAAACTAATAAATCTTACTAGTTCTTAACTGAACATATTCAAAATACAACACATTTGATCAGATAATAAAATAGCAAAAAATAAAATTTATGAAAATATATTGTCCAATTAAAATCATAAATCATATACACCAAATAATTTTATAAAATTATTATGAAAACCAGATTTATAAAATTGAAATAATCTATAAACCATGAAAACAAGTTTTATGTATTGAGATATCTAAAAAGTAGATATCTTAGGTTTGTATGCATTGATATATTTCAAACAATAACACAGTATTGTCATTATAAACAAGGAGGTGTGGGTAAATATTTAGGTTTGTCAGAGCATTTCGGGAGAAAGAAAAAAGATCTATTCACCTCAATAGTGGATAGAATCAGACAGAGAGCTTCAAACTGGTCTACACGCTTTCTTTCAAGAGCTGGCAAGCTCACCATGTTGAAGGCGGTCCTCACAGCCATTCCCACGTATTCAATGTCCTGTTTCCAGCTACCGGTGAGTCTCTGCAAAAGAATCCAATCTACGCTTACTCGTTTTTGGTGGGATAACTCATCAGTGAAAAAGAAGATGTGTTGGGTGGCGTGGGAAAAATTGACTAAGCCTAAAGCAGCAGGAGGCCTTGGTCTAAGAGATATTCAACTGTTCAACCAACCGTTATTAGCAAAAGGGGTTTGGAGAATCATGTCCTCACCTTACTGTCTGCTGGCACGAGTACTAACGGGGAAGTACTGCCACAAGAGAAGCTTCCTTGATGCTCCTATCCCAGCGGTTTGCTCACACGGTTGGAGAAGCATCCTCTATGGAAGAGAACTACTGCGGGAGAATCTAGGGAAAGCAATAGGCAACGGTCAGTCCACAAGAGTTTGGAAAGATTCATGGATTTCACCTAACACTAAGCTTCAACCTATGGGTCCAATACCTGAAGCAGCCCTTGACCTGAGAGTCTCGGACTTCCTTACTGATGACCTTCAATGGAACAAGAGCAGAATAGAACAATTCCTACCGGAGTTCAGTTCGCAAATCCAATGCCTTCACCCCAGCAAGGAAGGAGCAGAAGACACCTACGTCTGGCTCAAACATGACTCGGGGGTTTATTCAACGAAATCCGGGTATAATGCAGTAACAACCCCCCCCACAGATGGTCACTCCCAATGTTCTTGCTGCAACCAATCAACAGAACCTGGATTTTAATTGGCAAAAAGACATTTGATCTTTAAAAACGTCCCCAAAACTTCAGCTTTTCCTTTGGTCAACGGTTCAAGGAGCCTTACCTTTAGGAGTGGAACTCCAACGAAGGGGAATGAACTCTGCTGCGCTCTGCCCTCGGTGTAAAGCAGTGGAATCAGCAACACATGTTTTCTTCCACTGTCCATTTGCCAAAGAAGTCTGGAGCCACATCCCTCTAGCCACCCCAGTTCACATAGCTGAGGGCGTTGACTTTAAAGGGGCTTTGGTTCGCTTCAGACAAGCCCTCTGCCTCCCCCCATCAGGTGTAGTCTCACCCGTCCTCCCTTGGATCTGTTGGACTCTCTGGACAGCCCGTAATAAACTCATCTTTGAAGACAAGGCAACTCGATCTATAGAGACAGCAACAAAAGGCGTATCGGCAGCGTTAGAATGGTGTCAAGCTCAATCCACAAAGAACAGTGAAATAGTTTGTCGCTTACCTTCGAGAAGTGAACCCCGAAACGCTACGAGATCACCACCGGAGTTTTCTTGTTTTGTCGATGCTGCTTGGGACGCCTCCACGAAGCGAGCAGGGCTAGCTTGCTTCTTTCCAGGTGATCGATCAGAATCACCATTCACAGGAGCACAGATGATCGCGTTGGTTAGTTCCCCTCTTTTAGCTGAATCACTAGCTCTCCGAAGAGGAATCGAGAAGGCGCTAGAAGCAGGATTCACAACGATCACCATCCTCTCCGATTGCTCAACGCTCATCCGAGCTATCACCACCAAAAACCAGATCACAGAGCTCTACGGTGTTCTCCAGGACATCCACCGCCTCTTGTCTCGCTTTGCTACAATCGACTTCCGTCTCATCCCTCGTTCACAGAACAGGGTCGCAGACAGCCTAGCAAAACAGGCCCTTAAGGCCCATTCTCAATTATCTTCTGTTCCGTAACTTTGCCCACGGGCCTAAACTCTGTTTTTCGCTTCTTCTAATTAAAAGTTCGTCGTTCAAAAAAAAAAAAAAAAAAAAACACACTTCCATATATATCATGATTTTGTTGACAAGACCAGTCAATCTCATGAATCTGTTTAACTCTGCAATTTTAACTCTGATTCATGGAAGGTTGTTGACAAGACCAGTCAATCTCATGGATCTGTTTACACCCCGGAAATTAGAATATAAACATCTACATTTTCTTTGTTTGTTGAATAGAAGGAGGAACACATTAATGCCCAAACAACACATGGGCTGCTTCTGCTTGCTTAATAATTCAGGAAGCAGATTTAAAAAAAAATCTGTTTATTAGCTCAATTACACTACTAGTTTAGTTTCTTGACAGACAAGTACAACAACAGCACATGGGAAGTGGAAAACATCCAAAGTTTTTCCTTAAGTAAAAGAAATAAAATAATTGACAGAAGACGGGAACTCACCAACTCCTTCTCGTACCTTATATATGCACACGCAGAAGAAGGCATTTGCAGTAATTCACGACTCAAAAGGAAAGATCCATCATCACTCACTCGTCTTCGTTTCCGAGAAGAGTGAAAGTGAAGGGAGCAAACTTGTAGCCATCGCCTTCGTAGAACTTGTTCTGATACTCCACCCAGTGAAGACGCAGGGCGTGAAGGAACGCGCTCAACGTCTCCATCACCAGAAGCACTCCCACGGTTGCAAAGATGAAGACGAGGATCCCAACGATAAGGATGAATATATTGTTGAAACTGTTGCCGGTTAAGAAAAGAAGAAGAGAGAGAGATTGTGTTGTTATTAATGTTTGGAGAGGAAGTGAAGATGTAACTGTGCATTTACTTACCCCCACGCCATAAGGAGAACCTTCTCGTAGAAGACTGACGACAACTCCGAGTGGGCAAGACTGAACAAGTAAAGCATATGGATTAGTAATGACATGCTCAGGTGGAGTCTTTGCGAGTAGCAGCAATTTGTACCTGAGGGCCCATAGACGAAGATAAGAAGCAGTGTTGGAAACAGCTCCAAGCACAAACTCAATGGTGTGAATGAGCTGGTGCACAAAGATTTCGCTGAATTCAAACTCTTCGTGTCCATGAGATCCTCCAGTTATCTCTACTTGAAGACTCTCATCTGTCTCGTCAAGCTGTGCGTATGATTGGCCTTGATGTCTCTGATGAAAAGTAAAAATCTAGTTTCAGTTATGGTCAAGCTCAAATTCAGTTTGTAAGCTGACGAGGAAAGGGACTCACAGCTTCATGTTGTTTCTTCAAGATGAACGGCTTTGGCAACAACATCCACGGAACAGATACCAGTGCCAGGAAGAGGAAAGTGAGCTGACACGGAAGATGAATTAGATAAGAACATATAAATACAGAGAAGAGTATTGTTAGGTATGGAGACAAACCTGTACTGTTTTCTGATTAGGGAAAAGCTGGTTCTCTCCTAAATCATCCATAGGACTAAGGAACATGTAAATCATTACGTGATACAAATCAGCTTGGGAACCAGTGCACCACTTTATGATGATGAGCACCGAGAGATAGCCAAACAAGCAGTTCAAGAATATCATCTGGGGAACGAACTGGAACCTGGAACCATGGCAGATCATCATACACTTAACTATGATTAATACCTGTATTATTTGTTAGGATGTATTACGAACTAGAAGATGCACGTATTGGCCGGGGAAGGAAAACTGAAATAAACTCACCATACGTTTACAGCACTTTTGAAGAATTTTGCATTACAGAAGCTCATTATGATTCCAAGGTTCATTTGGGCAACTCCAAGAAGGATTGACATTTTCATCTTAAGCGAGTTCAGGAACGGTAGCTCACTGCGGGTACCATGCCACACGGGATCTACACCAAATGGATAAGTGTCTCGGGTCTTGATCAGACCAATTGTAGTAGCCTCACTGAACAAGAGCGCAGAAATCAAAAATTCAGAAGCGTCAAGATTTGCATTTTCTTAAAGGCTTTTCGAGAGAACACATGCCTGCAAGAGGCATCACGGCACTCATATGCTGAGGGAGCAAACAACGGGTATGGTATAGAGAAGAACTCGTTGTAGATTAAACCAGTGTATATTGAGAAGAGTGACATCATAAATATAACATAGCGACCACCAAAAGCCATTTCCATAATATCCCCAAGTTTCTGTAGTCAGGAAGCAAAAGGGTTGATTGGTTAGCATCTGGAATTGCATGAAAGAAAAACATTTGACAACTAACCAAAATAACACCCAAGGAATTAACATATTATAAGTATAATACTCTCTTTGTAACGTTCAAGTGAAATTTGTTTAATTTAACATACGCACGCAACTATTAGAACAGCAACATACAACGAAACAATATGCGAATTTTGCCAATCTGATACTGAGTTCAGTAGGAAAATAAATGTTGCCACTTAAGTTAAGGATGTTACCTGGCTTGAAAGTTTTTTCTCTCTCAATATTAGATACATAGTTGCAAGCAGCAGACAGATTCCATGACCCCAGTCACCAAACATAACAGCAAACAGGAAGGGAAAGGTAACAATTGTGAATACAGTAGGATTGGCTTCCTGATATTTAGCTACACTGCAAGTAATGATCAAAGAAGATCAGTGAAATTCAAGAGACAAACACTAAATGGACAGTGCATGCGGGGAAAAAATAAAGTAACCAAGTTGAGTTGATTCTAAAAGAAAATTCAGGCGTATTCCAATTGAGCAAGAAAACGAAGCTAAAGGCAGAAGCTTAAATCTACTTTTACAAATGTTACTTAATAGTTATTTTCAATTTCCTCCAGAAAGAGGTGCTTACCCGTATGCATCAACAATTTCCTGAAACGCAGTGGTAAATTTGTTTGTGCGGAAAAATGTCGGAGGCATCTCTTTCGTCCTCAGAACCTGGAAAATTGATCCAACTTGAGAATTGGAGTCAACCGCAGCTCGCTGCAACGCCTCTTGAATCTGCACATGCAGAGCTTTTAAATCACTATAGCACCAGTATATATATGCAATAATTTCAATTATATGGCAACTAGAGTTACTCACTTCCGGCGCTGCAAACAGAGGACTCCAGCCCTCACCCACAAGGCACTTCTTAGTCACATCAAGACTAAGCATGTTCAAAGTGTGATAGATGGCTTTTTCTTTGCGAACCTACATGGGTAAATGTTAATGATGATTATTGATCTCATCTACTAAATATCTGAAATTGGACATCAATGAGCACTCTCCTAGTGAAAAGAAAGTTCCAAATAATATAAGACCTTGAGGTTCCATTGCTCAAACTTATCTCCAATGGTCTCCAGAAGAATTTTGCGGTGATCCAACCCAGCACTTATGGTAGTTTTAAGCTCTGCCAACCGCCCCGAAACCTGAAACATTATGAGAAGACTAGACAAGGTTAATAGTTTCTGAGTATATACCATCATAATTGCAGACAACAGATAAATCACTGGCCTACAACTCACTCTCCCATGGATGCTAACCGTGTTTATGCACCAAACATAACCCATCCAACGATCACTTGAAACTAACAGGGAAGACAAAAAGGTACCAGGAATTCCCTAACATGATTTTCTCATCCTTAACAAGTAAACTCTCTGAGACCTATTGACCCATTTTAAGGTATAGTAACCGTTCAACGTTGAAAAGCTTAGCTTTACATCACAGGTTGATTACTGTTAGGATAAAGATTCTAATGACTCTAATAAGCATTATGCAGAGAGGATATCCATAAATCAATCGTAGTGTTGGTTATTATTAGAAGAACCGACTACATATCCATTATCCAAACATTTATCATATGTAGTTCATGCCTAGAAATAAAGTTAATAGTTGTTGTACAGATAAAAACAATACATATAAAACACATGACTATGACACATAAGACAATACACCGAAATCACTTACCTCAGTCATCATTTGAGCTTGTCTGCCAAGTTCTTCGCTAAAAGGATAGCGATTGGCTCCAAAAGCTTCGCATATCTTCAGAATTTTGCTTTTTGCTCTTTCTCCAGAATAGAAGACTACAAATACATTTTTCTCAGCCTGTAACATTTTTTAGATCAAAAGTCAATGTCTAGTAGAGGCAAACAGAAGGACCAATGTAAGCATGTGGGCATGAGAACTTTGAAACTACATATAGAATCCTAACTCAAAACTGCATGAGCCTAAGAGGAAAAATATATATAAACAGTAAGAAAGCAGCCAAAATCTTGTATCAGAGAAACTGCGAGCAGAAATATAAGCAGCTAACCTTCTCCCCAGAGTTGGGATCAACAACGGACTCCTCAATGACAGATTGTCGAATGAAGATGTTGCCCCTGGTTGCACGAAATAGGATCCTCTCGAACACCATAGACTTTTCGCGAGGCACTAGCCCAGTGAGGAATCCAAGCTTCACTTGCTTTGTTGGATCAACAGACTTCTCCTGTTAAAAAGGAAATGTTGTAAGGCTATTTGCATAGAGCACAACTTAAAGAAGTAGAACAGTCAGAGCTATCGTACTTCCTGCAACAAAGGAGTCTCCAGAACGTCTTCCCCCACTTGTTGTGATTCTATCTCACTCTGTTGAGCGGTAGCACTTCTATGGGCTGACGCAAAAAATTCACCGGCCTAAAAAAAACATTCACATGAATATAGCATCAGATGCACATCCAACGCCTTAACCACAACATTTTAAATATGCAATTCCCACAATGAAAATCCCTTTACAGTCATTAAAACCAAAGATCATCTATAGCGAGGTAGCACTAACTTTTCTCCTCATGTAAATATATATATACACAGAACCACAAAAGATATCAAATTAGTTACAAACTAAATCAGGAATAAGGCAACGTTTCATCTACAAACACCCCCACATGATTTTAGTAAGAACATATAACCTTCTCAAGAACGAGCTTGTACTCCACAAGTTCATTATAAGAGCGCTGCAGCTTGTCATTATTAGCATTGATTTCAACAAGCTCAGCTTCTAGCTCTCCAAGCTTTACCTGAAAAGGGGAGAAAAGAAGGAAAATGTATAAGCATGAGGCAAATAGAAAGCATATGTCAAGGCATATGGATGTTCACCTCAACATCATCCAGATCAATATCAACATCTTTGTCTAGTATAACTTTGGGAGAAACTCCAGCCTTTGACATTTGGTCTTTGAAGAAACGTATCTTTCGCGCCATCTCTCCACATCTTTTGATCTTCATATACAAAATCAACAATACGAGAAAATAGATCCACCATTGTAACACACGCTTTCTTCCAACGTACATTAATACACTTAAAAGAGATATGAAGTTACCTGAGCAGCATAAGTCCGTTGAAATGGGCTCTTCTCAGAATTAAGCTGAGATCATCATCATAAACGAATATAAGAAGATGAATCCAAAACAAAAATCACAGATCAAAGCTCTAAACACAATGGACAATCATATATATATATAGCTGGTAAAGAGATGATCAAGAGAGAGAGAGAGGAGTAACCGTACATCTTTGAACTGGACGAGGCCGAGATCGCCGAGATAAGAGACGGTAAGATGAGCAGATTCCATCGGAACAATGACCTGAACGAGCTGCATCGGCTCCGAGCGCATCAGATCCATCGGCGGACAGCAACCACCACCGCCGCCGCGAATCTCCGCCATGACGAGATCGGATTCGCGATTCCTCCTCTCAGTGTGATGCGGATCGATGACACTGTCAGGAGCTTGTCTTCTCTCGTCTCGTGTAGTTAGTTACTGCCACGTATTTGTATATTAGATTGGATTTGACCATGTGATTCATGCTGATATGAATGATTGCGAGTTTACAGTTCTGTCCCTCGTTTTCATATTTTAAGTATGGGTCTCATCGTGACGGCCCATATTCAAATCGGGTAAATAGTACAGCCCAGCTTTGCTTTTAGTAGCCCCCTCCCCCACCCCCCACGATTAAACAATATCAATATTTGAAAACACCAACAATTAAAAAGGATCGACCATTTCTTCTTAGAGGGTTTAGTGTTGGGTTCATATTTATACGTCTGAAGGCTTCAGTAGAAAATTATACAAGTGTAAATGATTTTTTTTTAAATTTAATAGGTTGAGTAAAAGATTGATTTAATGTGAAAAATGAGTATTTACATTATAGAAAGCAAATAATCTTAAAAAATTGTGTTCAAATAATTTCATAATGTTTTGTATATCATTTTGAACAAATATAGTCCAAAAAAATGTGTATAATGGGCTTTCACTAGTACTAGTATGTAGAACTATATTATCTATAAATCTAACTTACACAATTTTGGTACTAATCATCTATATAATGAGTATTAGTGATTTATATAATGAATATGAATATTAAATTTGTTTCCTTTTCTCTAAAAATATGCATGCTTACTGCTTAGCTACGTTGCACGGAAGCTTCATCGGATGTCCGCTTCCCGCTTCGGAACCGGAATCGGAATCGGAACCTTGTGGAAGCTTACGGAATCTCGCTTCCAAAACGTTTCTAAAATATTTTCTTTAAAAACACGTTGGAAGCTTACGATTCCGTTTTGGAATCACGCTTCCGTTTTTTTAAAGAAAAAACACAATGTCTTATATCAATAAAAATAAAATATTATAGTTTTTAATTTATATAAAATCCAAATTTAATAGTATTGAATGGAGAGACTAAAAATATACAAATATTAAATTAATACTATAAATTATCTTTATGTATTGAGGTTTCTATTATAGATAAATCATCTATTCAAATATATTATGTCAAATAATTATAAAGTATTAAAAGTAATTGATAAAATAATTTATTTAAATTTAATTTATGTGTATTTTCACAGTTTTAATATGAAATCATTTCAAAATTATTATAAATGAATAAATGATTTATTTTAAATTTAAACCATATAATTTTTAGTTTTAGATTTTTTAAAAAAATATTATATATATATACGCTTCTAACACGTATCCGCTTCCTAATTTTTTAAAAAATCTCGATTCTGCGCTTCCATACGCTTCCGTTTCCGCGTACCCGCTTCCGTTTCCATGTAACGTAGCTGCTTAGTTAGATAATACAGTAATTAATATGAATGTTGATGCCCATTATCTTTTCCGGTTCGTATGATCCTAATCAGTAACCACTCTTATTATATAACCAAACAATATTTATTTATACAGCTTGTAAGGTCATAGCTAGCTTTACCTACATAGGCACATCATAGGGTGTGATTCCCATTAACTCCTAATAATTAATTTAATTTAAAACCTTAAATTTGTTGGTACAAAATAATATCACACCGTTTAGGGGAGGGAATAGCTCCAAAAAGCTAATGGCCTAATGCTAAAAGGAAATATAAAATGTACGATCTCGACATCTGTTTTAGGGAATTTAAATAAGATAAAAAAAAAGGGCATGCTAAAGGATGATTCTCTAATGTACAAGTATAACGCAGATATAATTTTAAAAAATAATCGGAATAAAAATCTCCTAAGCAAGAACATCTAAGTAAAAGGCACACACCTAACTTTGTTGACACACGCAGAGACCTTTGTGCAACACTGAGTATTTTGAATCACCAGATTATGAAATCTTCTCTTGCCTATTACAACTTATGATTGTAATATCATAGTTAATTAATACGGTTATCCGATTTTTTTTTTTTGCATATATATTTATCAAACTAGTATTAAGCATATGTGATATATACACTATCGGCTTGATATGATTTTTGACTAACATTATTGGTTCGATATGTTTAGAATATTCAAATATAATTTTAATTATCAATACTATTAAAACTGAATGGCCTTTTTTGAGGTCACCTTAGAGTTTTAAAGTATTTACAATATACTGCCACTAACTTTATTTAAACATATGCTTTTAATTAAAATCAGTATTTTGAATTTTTTTTTATTTAAACAGAAACACCTACATTACAGCTACGTAATTCTTTTATTTTAAAAGTAACATAATGTCTTCCTAATGAAACATAACGTATATCATTAAATAACAAAGTAACATCTACATTTTAAACAAACTTCAATTGCATCAACACTAATTTTCCTTTTTTATAGATTAGATGTACCATCTCTTTGTATATTGAGAATGATGTTCCAGCAATACCAAGCTTGAACGTTTATTGGATTCTGCAAACTTCAAAATAAAAACAATACATATCTGTTAATATCATTGTTTTTACCCGTCGTCACTTCCAAACAGAATTTTGCTTACAAACGATTGCACCATAAATCTTATATGTTGCATTATTCAAATATAGTTGACCAAATTATTTAAATCCCAAACTTTCCCACATCAAATACCAAAAATATAATCCACTAAATCAAAACCTCAAAACTTGGAAAATAAACTTGATTGCCGGAAGAGCCTACCTAACAATATCGAATATACTAAATCGTTTGTACCACCAATCTTTTAAGAAAAGGATTCAAATTTTCGGAGGTTCCTTAGATAACAATAAAGAATATACCAAAGCATAACTACCAGGTCAAATTTTTTATTTTCATATATTCAAAATATAAATAACAACCAATCATAACAAGATTAATGGTTTTAATAAACTCATGCCTTATATACTTTAACAGTATTGATTTGGAATATCTTAAACCCACAGCCTTTTTTTCCTATATATACAGCATATTAACATCAGATCAATCACGCAGATTTCAAAACAATTCTCATATAATGTCTTCTAAGAAAAAACTGGTCTGCAAACCAAAGTCATACACATCTGCAAACCATTCAAAGCCGGATTTGGTGAGACTTTAGAGATCATATTGGCAGACAAAAAAATAATACTGCTATAATTTAAATTTTTATATTCAGTTGACATACAAAATATCAAAAAATAGTTTAGACTATTTAAAATTTTCTCTAACAAGGTAAGAGTTATGATATCTTAAAAAAATCAAGACATAAAATTTATAAAAATTTAAATATCTAATGTAAATAATAAATTAAACTTCAAATACAAAATAAACCAAAAGTAAAAAATCATTGTAATAATTGTCAATAACGGAAATAAACTAACATCAAATCACATCAACTAATTTTGGTTCTCACTACCATCTTTCATTTCATTTTCTTCAGGTGGTATAGTGAAATCTTCATCAAAATCTAAAAATCACAAATATAAAAGTGAAAAGGGAAAACCTAACCTTTTTTTTTGTCAGCACCTAACTTCTTAATTATAAACTGAAAATATAAAACATAATCTAAAAACATAATTTAAAACTAAAAAAAAAGAAAAAAAGTTATTTATTGGTTCACCTGGTGGTTCAACCGGTATCGAGTTCTAGGTTTTATTGGATTTTTGCGGGTTTCTAAATATTGAATTTTTCACAAAACCAAAACCAGACTTTTTTTCTGGGTCACCGGGTTTACCGGTTCAATCGCGGCAGGTCCGGGTCGGGTTTCAAAAACACTGGTTATGAGTCAAATGCAAGACAAGTTTTTTAAAATAAATTTAAACCTCCACATATAAATCGAACCAAACTAAAACATGCCAAACTCAAAATACAAAAGTAAAGAAGAAAAAATGTTCATATAAATCAGAATGAATTATATATTTATAGAATATGAAAAATTGAACTAAATTATAACTAAACCAAAACCGAATCAATGTACCAAATATCAAAAATTAATCACGTCAAATAATTTGAGCCAAATCTATACATAATCGAATGGTTTTTATATCTTTTTAATTTAAAAAAAAAATTATGACAAAAAAAAATCCTGCGCTTTGATTTATATATTTGTAGACATGAAAAGTTAAACTAAATTAGAACTAAACCAAGAACGGAATCAATGTACCAAATATCAAAAACTAATCAGGTCAAATAATTTGAGCCAAATCTATACATAATCAAACAGTTTTATCTCTTTAACCTAAAAACTTAAAACAACAACTGAAGTAGAACCGAAAAGAAAAATTCCGCGCTTTCAAAGCGCGGGTCAAAATCTAGTATAGCTTAAAACAAGAAATAACTGTTCTTTAATCATGACTATAGAAAATATTGTTTAAATCTGGTAATCTGTTTACCAGATTGTTTTCATAAATTTACTTGCAAGATAATAAATAGAATGCAAGTGGTGATGGATGCTTCACTTCTAGGTTATTTTTTGTTTAAGTTAACTTCTTGATGTTTTCTCATCAATAAAACATGTGGGTAGAGGCGTAGAGCACCAATGTCTTATATATGTCGTCGGTTGGTTTATATATATATGAATGACTTATTTTGTTAATGTGGATAGTTTCATTATTGTTGATAGTTACGCTCAGTTTGCTGTAATCCCTTAAAACAATGGTACTCAATTATTTATGCTCAATTAATTTAGGATAAAAATGTAAGAGTAAATGAGGTAGGTTAGTAGGTAACAAGAGACAAACGTTAATCCCCTCAACGCCACCTGTTAACTTACTTATTTGTCTATATACAAACAAGATATGGGCAAAACCTTATAGTTCAGACTTTGGAAGATGCACTAAATTTATCATCATCACCATATATGTACTAGAGATCCTCCATTTTATTACATTAAATAATAACAAGTTTCGTGTTTATATTTTTAAGTTGATGCTAGATCCTACATTTTTCTAAATCTATATTGAAAATTTATACATTCTGTCTAGGAGATACAGTTATCTCTTAGTATGTCGTTTAACACTCCTACTTACATCGTCGTTTGTACATAGTAGATACATGTAACATTGAAAACACATTATGAAAGAATAATTGAAGTAGAAGGAAAAATAAGATAAATCATTATATGGTTGCAATTAAAAAAAGTTCGGAGCAGGAAAAATAGCAATTATTGGTACATATATAGTGATGAACCATTCTGAGCCCTAACTTGGAGTAACAACTCAACACTGTGTAATCAATTTCATAAAATAACAAAGATTACAATAACATATTTAGATCCATTTAAAAGCTAATTAACTAACAATGGAAACAAACTTTTAAATTAAATATTATTCTTAATTAAGACTTTTGATTAGGAGAAAATCGGATACCGGACATGAAATCAGTAAAAGGACTAGTTATCATCAAGGGACATGGCGAACTTGAAAGAGGAAGTAATCCTTGATCATGATGCTTATTATGAAGATGATGAGTAGATTGATGATCAACCACCACTTTCTCAAGGCCTTGATCGTGAAGAATGCCTCTGAAAACGTGTCCTCCAATGTTCACCGTCGTCTGATAAGCGTATTGTTCTTTTCCGTCGTCGATTGAACTCACCTTTACGCATCGAAAATCGGCTAGGGAACTCAACTCCGCTGGAAAATGTCTCGTACTAGTGTGGATTCTTACACCTTATAACGACCAGAAAAATTGTTTTCAATATGATAAGTTGTATGATCAAGTGATATTATTGAGTAATTTCATCATTTTATTTGCGTATATATATAATAGGCCATCAAAATAATTATTAACAAACACAAGATAAGATTTCTCGTTCTTGTCAAAGATCATCATTGTGGGGTAGTTGTATTTACTGATATACTAACTACAAATCAATCTACTTTAGTCTTATAAAGATCAAAACTGTATAAAGATTAAAACATCAAGAATAGACCAAAAAGTATGAGAAATATCAAGAGTTATATATATAGCCTTTAGTCTAAAAAATAATATCAAGAATTATAGTTAAGCAAACGACTTGTTAGCATTTCAAATCAAATAAAAACATTGAGAACTGAGAAGAACAAAGCTAATTAATTCATCATCACTAAGCATCACCACATTGATATAGATACATAACCAATACGTAGACTACTAAATAATGTTCACTTAGTAGTCTGGTTTTATATTCATAAGATCCGATAATCCAAATTTTCAGTCTTTAACTATGTCTACACGATTAGCTTCAAGAGGATTAAAAAATTCAAAATTAGCTTGAAGACCCCAGATCATGAAAATCTTCAAAACCAGATCCTATATGGTGAGAAATCTCATCAGATTTATATAAACACACATGGACTTATAGATGAGGCATAAGAAGTAACAAAGGTAATAAAGAACCTAATGATGAAGGGGACGAAGATGGGTGTTGTTCTCTGAGACGTTTAGGGTTAATCGTAGCGAGCCCTTTCTGATGAGGTTGCGTTTGCGTTTGCAATTGTTGTTTTTGGGATCTTCTGTAGGCAGGAACCCAAGTGCTCTTGATGTGAGTTTGGCAATGAAAGGATTTTGTTTTGCAGCAAGTTCTGCATCTCATATACACACACTCTTTCTTGGCTTGATTCCCACAGTCTTCACACCTTCTCCCCATTATCATCATCATTTACTACATCTGCCTTCTCATCATACTCCTATATATATACAATTAATTATTAGAAGAGGCCTACCAGTTTTGTTCGCTTTGTTGGATCATCTTTATGTACAAAAAGAGAAAGAGGTTCATTTAAAAAAAAAATTATTGAAATAATGAAAAAGTTATGTTCCATTTGGGTCCGTGCTGTGTGCAAGGAATAAATTAGTATGTAAATTCATTTATGAATTAAAAGTTGTGTTATTGCATGGTAAAATAATTTGAAGATCGAACACAAAGAACTATGTAAATGGAATATATGAAGAGATTTTATCTGTAAATGGAATTGAAAATCTTAGATATATCATGTTTGATGTTTGTTTGTTTTTAAAATTATAAATAACTTGACAATTTGTTTCAAAAAAATAATAATAACTTGACGAATCTATTAACAAAGAGAGGATATGTTATTGTAGAGATAAATTTAAGAGATTTAGGCTGCATAACCAAATAAAATAGATAACCCAAAAAATTGGTCATGATTTTTTTTGTTAAAATAATAAATCATGATTTTACGTGCTGTATGATCCCTGACTGATTCATACAGTCGGAAGAAAAGATATGTGTTCTTTTAATTGTTTAGAATATTATTTACATATTTTCTGTTTTCATATTTATTTGTTTTAATTAGCTAAAATATTATTCAAATTCAGAGGTTTGTTCAAAAACACACATATTTTGTAAATAACTTGTTTTAGATCTTGAATATATATTATATGAAAATAAATATATAATGTTATAATAAGAATGGAAAGTGCTACACAAAACGCAT
Source organism: Brassica napus (assembly GCF_020379485.1). NCBI lineage: Eukaryota > Viridiplantae > Streptophyta > Magnoliopsida > Brassicales > Brassicaceae > Brassica > Brassica napus. Next base: position 39,897,955 of record NC_063442.1, read on the forward strand.
TCAGATAAAATAATATTGTAGTGTAATAGTGATTTTTGTATTATATATGATTTTTCAAATCACATAATCATCAATATAGAAGTTGTATTTCTAAGAGTATACTATACACTTAATGAAGTTAATGAAGTTGCAAGGATTGTCAAGATCCAACCGGGGAGAGTTGAGGATAGGAAGATTTGGTCCCTCACAGATCATGGTGCATACTCGGTTAAAAGCGGGTACTGGTTGGCAGCAAACAACTTTCAAAATGTTGGAAACTCTCGGTCTGTTATGGAGCAGGAGATCATTGAAGTGAAAAAGAAAATCTGGAAAATCAAAACGCTTCCCAAGATCAGAACGTTCCTGTGGAGAGCTGTTTCAGACGCTTTGGCTGTTGCAGACAGACTACAAACGAGAGGTATCATTTTGGATACAGGTTGCAAACTATGCAATAGTAACACTGAGTCCATAAATCATGTTCTTTTCCAATGTCTGCCGGCGCTCGAGATTCTTCAATCAGTTAATTTCCCGCCTGATCCCTCATCCATACGAAGTCTCTGTCAAAACATAAAGCTGGCCTTGGAGATGATGTCTGATGTAACAATATCAGAGACCAACCGGAGAGCTATACTTTGGTTGCTGTGGGCAATTTGGAAAAATCGCAATTCCATCATCTATGCTGGGACTCAAATTTCTACGGAGGTTATAACTCGTCAAGCTATTGAGGAAGCTACAATTTGGACGGAGGTAAACAGCTCTGCTACGACTCTAGCCTCCCTTTCTCTGGCTTTGGTTATTGCACCTCGTTGGTCCCCTCCAAGGACTGGCTTTGTCAAATGCAATGTCAATGCGAACTGGAGAAACTCATCGTCTCTGTATGGCGGAGCGTGGATAACTAGAGACCCCGAAGGTACAGTACTACACCATGCTAGAGATGCTTTCACAGGTGCCCCGAATAGGCTAACGGCAGAGCTGCGCTGCATTGTTTGGTCCATGAAAAGTCAAATCGATCTGGGGCATCAAGAGGTAATCTTTGCCATTGATAATAAAGAGGCATTCGCAGCTCTTGCAAATGTAGCAGCTTGGCTGCGATATAGATCAATACTCTAGCAGATTGTGGTTCTGAAAACGAGGTTTAGAACGGCAGGTTTTGAACAAGAATCTGAGAGATCCAATTCCATAGTGAGAGACATAGCAAGGAGTGTACTACGAGATGGCAGGTTCCAGTCATATTTAGCACTGGGTGGTCCGGCTCGGCTTCATAACAGGATTCAAGATGAGGCACACACCAACATCTGATAAATCTTTCCCTTAAGATCCTATGTTGGTTTGAGTTGTTATCTTGTTTTGGTTTTGGTTTTTTTTCCTTATCCTTTATGTTTCTTGATACTTCCTCTTAATTGAGTTCAGACGTTTAAAAAAAAAAAAAAGAGTATACTATACTCAATAATTTTTCTATAAATTTCCTTTTTTTATTGACGTGTCTGTATTTTTTTTATCCGTTGGAAAGTGGTATCAATATACGTAGTATGTTTACTACGTGACATACATTTGATGATAATACGTTTGGATAGCTTATATTATATTCTCTTTCACCTAATCTCTTTTTACTTGTGTACGTGACCGTGAGACAAGTAAAAAAGAAGTTTTTTCACTGAAAATATTAAATTGATATTTGAAAGATACATGAATTGCACAAAAAAGATACATGAGTCGGATACAGGAACACGAATTAAATAGGTGGAAAGATATATCTGGCGGAAACCTATTTTTTCTCGGAAGAGTCATACATTATGACTCATTGACTCAACATATGGAATCAAATAAATAAATGGAAGTTACCAAAACAAACTAAGGAGGTCCAACCCGTACGTACAGAACTAAACCAACTGTTAACCATGAAATTTCATAAAGATCAGACCAAAAACGGTAGTTATGACAAATTTAGTTTATGAAATTGTTGAAACTTTCTTGGAAATTTAAGTCCGTGGATTCTAGTATTCTAGAGGCCAAAAGGAAACTTTCCATGCACATATATAACAGCTCAATGATCAGCCTGTGAATTTACAAACTGATCCACACGTGATATAAAAAGAAAATTTAACCACATTGCTTTAGCGGTACGGGGTACACCAACCTAGAACGAAAAGCATAAACCATAACTCACAAAACCAAATCACACAGAATAAAACCAATAACATGCTGACCAAACTTCAGGTACAAGAAGGCATCTTCTAACTTCTAAAGAATATCATAATGAAACGAGAAAAGAGTGAAGCCATGTCTTTAAATCATAACTGGAAAATACTTGTTATATCATAAACAAAGAAACAACTCATTATATAACCTCATACCACTGTCACAGAAGACTATCAAAGTTATCAAATCTGAATCTATCACCGGACTTGAGAAGGAGAGCATAGCAAACCAGATGCGTCCGCGCCAATGACTGCAAGATCACAGATCCCACAGATTTTTCCTTCCTGGCTCGGTACAAACCGAGCAGTGCAGTAAGGACACGACACGTTTTCCTGTCCTCTATAGATGGGGACATAAGTCGACCCGCATATCACAAACGGGTTCCTGAAGTCGTAGTTGAGCTCGGTTGCATCAGTCATGTTGCGTTCAGCGGCTTGAACAATTTGTCTAGCCGTCTTGGCTTGGCTTTCCGTTGGGTTGGTTTCCAACAATCTTTTGGCGAAGTTATAGGCAGTGGCGAGGTTCCTCGCCTTGTAGCAGACTCCCATTGCACTCAACAGGGCGAGTCTTAAGTGAGGTGGCTGGAGGTTTGCAGTGAGTGAAGTAAGCACAGGAGATGAAGAGAAAGCAGGAAGATAGCTATGGCTGCCACTGAACAGATCGAGAAGCATCGATTTCAAAGGCGCAAAGTTCTTTATGCCAAGCTGTCTGTGGAGAAGACTCATTGCAGTGTCGAAGCTTCCCGCTGCAGCTTGCTCAGCAGCAAGGGGAGATTCCTGGCTCCATATCTGACTTACGTCCATCCCTTGACTAGGTGTCATAAAGGGAGTGTCAAGAAGCTCAAGTCCTCCCCATCCAGAACCCTCTCCGTCTTCTTCAACATCAACCATGTCAAGTGCATCACCCCAATCGCCTTCTTCAACGTCATCATTTCCACTCTCAAGTCCTCCTTCGAATATTCCTTTCATAACTCTCAGAAGAGGCCAATCACCACCACACACGACGGGAATCGGTGGCATAAGAAGCGAGTGAGTCTTCCCTTGAGGCAATGATGGCACATCGTCCCCTAGCGCAATCGAAAGCCGCTCAGCGATATCCTTTAAGCCATGAACCGAAGCAGTGATATACGCTAGAGGCAAAAGACCACCCTTCTCCAGTATCTTGACACGCTCTTTAACATCTCCCAAGTAGAGAGCATTCTGAAACTGACCCATTACGTCCTTCTTCTTCATCAGCTTTGAAAGCTTTTCAAGATTACCAGTGATAAGATAAAGAAAAGACAACCTCTCGATGCTCCTCGTCTGCTGGTACGCAAACTCGACGATACTAGAGTTGCCTCCTTGGCGAAGAGCCTCCACTCCAAGTCTAAACCAGTAATCTTTCTCGTTAATCTTTGTAGCGGAGGCAACAGCTACACTCATGTTTCCACTTTCAATAGCCAGGTTGAACCGGACCCTCTCGTGGCCTTCTTCTTCAACAAAATGTAATGCAACTTCAGGGAACCCTTTCTGCTGCATGTAAGCAACCATAGCCTGCCCACTTATCCGGGAGCCTTCTATCATCCTCGCTACATGATCAAATCTCTTCCTCATCAGCGCAAGCTTGAACATGTACTCAGTAGCATTAACTGTGATCTCCTTGTTTCTCCCATCCCGATCCAAGAAAAAGATTTTATCACTCGAAACCTTGGTGATATAGATAGGGACAACCAGGGTTCGGATGATTCCACTGTCTCCATTAGGAAGACAGTACTTGACATGGTTCAAAGTGGTGTAAATGAAGACACCGTTGTCGTCATCCCAAGCTCCACTCTTCACACGTGTCGTCGTCTCGTGGAGCGTGCACTGGATGACAAGTTCCTTTTTGCTGGCGAGAATGATAGTATGTTTGCTGAGCAAAGCAACACTCTCCATATCATTAGACCAAACAACATGCCTAACGGACGGTGTGTGAACTTCACCGAGGACAAGTCTTTGCGTAAGGTCGAACATAACCACTTTATCCTCACATCTGCATAGCAGAGTTCCGGTCCCAGCGTAAAAGATAGCATATGTTGGAATAGGGAGAGGAATCTTTTTAACCACCTCGTTCTTTAGATTCTTCACTACTAGCACCTCCTCCTGGCCGGTGCTTTTATCGAGAACAGCAAACCGCTTACGAGCGATGAATACCGCAGAACCACCACCACTCACCCTCTTTGCATCCCGCTGCACAGTACCACTCCTTATGATGTACAGCTCGTAAGAACCACCATCAAGATCTGAGCTGATCAAAGCTGCATTTTCCGTAGGACTGTGTGATACAGTCCTTGGACGCTGTATAGGGATAACTTGCGAGTCTTTCTGAGTTGAATATTCGTAGCGACGCAAGAAACCATCCTTGGCGTAGAGCAAAGAATCACCACTCAAAGCAAACGCAGGACGCTCTCTTTCAAGTTTGAAGACGATCAAACCGCTGTCGTGTCCGGCTGCTAGTAGATTAGTCTCGGGATGAGCTGCGAGTATCCAGAATCTATCGTTTTCGCGACGGAAAGTCTTGATTTCAGTTCGCTTGGTAGCGTCCCAGACACGGATGGTCTTATCCTCGGAGTTGGATACAATTACGTCATGTTTCGCGTGGAACATAACTGACGAAACGTTACTCGAATGCCCTCGCAGTGTATCCACTTCCCATGCTTTAGTTTCTGCATTTTTTTATATATTTTTTTTATTAGAAACACACACATCACTAACTCAGCTTTTGCTATTTCAAGATAACATCAAAATAATACTCCCTAAAGTTTTAGAAAACAATTTGATTCACAAAGATAAATTTTTTATGCTTCCTATATAAAATTTGCAAATTTCAATAAAATTAATTAAATTTATTGAAAAATTATTGGTCAAAAAGCATTGGAATTTGATAATTTTAAAAACAATGCATAATTAATGTATTTTCTTGTGAAAACATCAAAATATCAACTTTAAAATACATAGGGAATATTACTTACCGTTGGTACGCCACAGTTTTACTTTGCGGTCATCTGCACCGGAGACAATAAGAGGCAGAGTGGGATGAAAAGCAGCCCAGTTTACACCTCTGTCGTGACCTTCAAGGACGTACTTGACTGTGGCATCAAAAAGATCACTGTTCATCTGAGTCAACCCCATGATGTCGTCGTCATCAGCAAGAGGAGTCTTCTTCTTATTCCGGAGAGGAGCAATATCCCAAACACGGACAGTCTGATCTAAGGAAGCCGATACGAGGAGGTCTTCCTTTGGATGGAAAGAAGCACACATAACATAATGGTTGTGGCCAGCCAAGACAGAGACACAAGTCCGTGATTGCCAGTTCCATATGCGGATGGTCTGGTCGTCGCTGGCGCTGACAATCCAAGGGCACTCGTGATGGAACTGAACCGTGCGGATGTAATCGAGGTGGCCAAGAAGAGTGAAGAGACACTTGTGTGTTTTGTAGTTCCAAACTTTAATCTTGTAATCATCACCTGCAAAGATTAAAAGATAATTGCAATTAATAAAAATGCACAAACCCATCTGAATTTTAGAATCTCATTTTAGTTATACAAAAAACACACAAGTCACGTAAATATGTTCAAGCTATAACATAGATTTAATATAAGATAATTCATTTTTTAGCTTAAGAAACCTAAACAAAGGTTGGAACATATTCAACCTAACATTCAAATATTCATCGAAGGACGTAAGTGAAAAAAGCATGTACCTCCGGAGACGAAGAGAGGCTGAGAAATGTGAAAATGAACACCACGAACAGGTCCGTCGTGTTCCTCAAACGTATCGATCAAAGTAGCCATACGATAATCCCAGAGCTGGATGACGCCAGTGTGCAAACTGGAGAGAATCCATGGTCGCTTAGGGTGAAAGCTCAAACCTCTAACTTGGTTGCTACTGGTCTCGAACTTGGTCAGCATAATTGAATCACAAAATCACGCCCTACAGAAAGCAGATAAAAGAGGAGGAATCATGAACAAACAAAAAAAACATAAATGCAACAAGTAAGATGATTAAGCAGGTGCAGTCACGCTAACCCTGAATGATCTCAGAGAGAGAGAGAGAGAGACTTTTATCTTTACGTTCATTAAATGTGACCACCAAATGTGTATATAGAAACTTTATAACTAAAATAACGGACTCTTATTGGTCTGATGACATGACACCATTTTGATTTTTTTTCCTTCATATCCAAGGAAGAATAATCACTAGATTTTGATCCCAAAAAAAACACTAGATTATATTTTCTTCCTCTGATGTCCATTTCTTACAATCTTTTTATTGGTCGAGTGACAAGACAAAATCTTCATATCAAGAAAAATCTTATTATATTTTATTTACATATTTAGTTTCTTCAAGTCATCATATGAATAATTGCTAAAATCTTATGATTGGTTGAATAATGCAATTCAAATTTCTTCGCATCAAATGAATTTTTCTGATAAGAAAGAGAAAAATGTTGTAACTATATTTTAACCAATAAAAATAAAATGAAAAATATTATTAAAGAATTCTACATTAAAATTCTAAAACAACATTTATTTTTAAAATGAAAATTTTAATCTACAACTACAAGTAAACTAAAAATCTGAAAGAGAGGGAGTAAATATTATTCGGTTGGTTCATGAGGTGTTCAACATAATCTTTTCAAGCTTTTGATCGTCTCTATGAAAGTAAAACTATTGACTTCTATTTACGTAAAGTGTCTAGCTTGAATCTTCAATGGCAGAGTCAACATAACAAAAAGTTCATTATGAGTTATGAATTGATATTTATATAAATTTGGGAGGATATATATATATGTAGATTTAACCCTGAAGTGATTTCATAATATCATTTGCTCTGGACTCGATCCCTTTGAGATACTCGATCAAGATTCGCTGCTGGTATGAACCTCCTTCCTGGTAGGGGCCATCAACATTAAAAACACGGATCAAACAAGGCGGTTATCATCTGAATCAAACCCGGTTAGACTCCCCCTTCACAAGTTTCTGTTACTTACAGTTCGAATCAGCGTGCGCTCAACTCGTTTCTTGATAACGGCAGATAGCTCATCAGGTGTTACATCTCCTTTCCCGATTGTTAACCCTTCTAAGAAAAGCTTGTTCCATTGTTCCTCAGGAGCTGAAAAGACATACACCAAATGTGAACTTCTTTGCGTCTGACTACATTTGAAAATAAAGTTGCAGAAGAGACCTTTGATCAGAGTTTCCAGAAATTGCTCCGCCTTTAGGACGTCGTTCCCTGTGATCGGATGCAAACGTGATGATGAGATTATGTTTCGTGGATAATGGAAGCTTTAGGGTGAGCGAGTGACATTTTTGAAAATGAGCAATGTATGTAACCTTTCTTTGCGTAGCTCCGCTTGGAGAGGATGGTAGCAGCATAGAGTTGTAGAACTTTCTGCAGCATAGCCGCAAGCCCTGGTTTGTCTTTATCTTCTTTTGCCTGGAAACAACCTCAAACACTTATACAGGAAATACCATTTTTCTTTCTTAGAACATCACCTGTTTCAAAACAAGAGTAATTGCACTTTACCTGCCGTAGCTGAGCACTAACTTCTGAAAGAAAACCTTCATCTAATTGTCCTTCTTTTTCCCGTTGTATTATTTCCTGTTAATAAATTGATATCATCAGTACCCTACTTACTATTATCACAACAAGTAGATAACCCCCCTCTTCTTCGAAACAGAAGGTTGTATTCAATATACAAAACTGTAGATGTAGAACATGTTTTGGTCAAAGGACAAGTATGCGTACACCTTTTCCATTTGATTGATGGCTTGAGGATCTCTTGGAGGCCATGAGATTTCTTCCACTCCTTCCACAACGGGTCTTAATATCCCTTTCAGAACATCAGTAGCCGTCTCTATCTTCTCCTACATGGATACAATAAACTCTCAGTCAACTAACAAAACTGGATATGTAAGGCAATGAAAAGCCCAAAAGAAGAGAGAAGAAGAAAAAAAAACCCGAGTCTTATTCACAACGCAGTCAACAATGGTCATCACAGTTGCAGCTAACTCCTCATAGTCCTTCTGCAAGAGAGACATTAGTGAAAAAGAGAGCTTGAAAAAAATCTGCTTGATCATTAATAATAAGAACAATAGAAACGCTTGCCTTGTCATCATCTGACTTGCAAGTATCCGACCTGGTAGCCAGTCTAATCCAAAAAACTTCATCAAAGGCAAGAATGTTTTCAACGACAAGCTTCTCAAGCTGTTCCAAAGGAAAAATGGCACCAAACAACATAAGAAAAGAAAACATTTCGATTGAGTTGAATGACAGAAACTAACTTCTCTAGGGTTTGCATCTTTAAGAGCATCTATCATCCGATCGAGTTCAACAGTCTTCTTAAACGCTCCTTCTTCAGCTCCTCCCTTGACTGCACATATCAAATGTCTCCTGTTTTAAAAGATTCAATCATTACCTCAATATCTACACTGTGCATTACACAGCTTGGAAATAAACAATCGAAAATAAAAAACTATTAGAATCACCTTCGCTTCAAATCAACTCCAGAAAGCAGAGAAATTTTCCACAGACTCGAAGATACTAAAACCCTAGAAGTACCCAATCTCCAACGCGAGCCACCCTGCTTGAAAAAAAAAAAAAAACAAAAAAAAAACATTGAAAATAAAGTCGAATTTCTCTAATATTGGCTGAAATGATGATAATAGGGAGGTCACCTGCGAGCGTTGATGATAATGAGAATCGCAAGAGGATAAGCATTGAACAGAGGATATTGCCGCCATTGAAGTGAAGTGAAAGCTCTCTCAGCTGCTATTCTCACGACCGTTCAAACTCTCCGTTACCAAATCCTCCTTCCTCGGGCAGAAGACATCACACGTGTTTGCATTATTTTGGGCTCACGTGATCTCTTTTTCATTACTGGGCCCAAACATTTACTCTTCAAGTCCATTAAGGCTATACTTTTTGATCCAAGGTATACTTAAGTGGAGGTACATAAATCTTCTTTCCGAATATTTAAACAAAGTCTTTTTTTTTTTCGAGCAACTATTTTTTAAACAAAGTCTAAAGCATAGCTTCATGTGTAAAAAACAATAATAATATGTAGAACTAATTTATATACACAATACAATCATCATTTTGCACATTTCATGCAAGACAATTAAAAATTAGTAGAATACATATTGTTCGTCACAAATTAATAGCTACAGTATCACCTATGTAAAAAAATTGTCTCTGTGTTTTGTTTACAACTTCTAATCTTGGTTTGACTGAAAGAAATTTTAAAGGCAAAATGACAAAAAGGACCAAGATCATTTTCATTAGATTTTCACACATCTTACTATAACTTTTATTTTTGGTACAATCTTACTTTAACTTTTTCACATGTATGCATTTTCTTTTGACCTCCCTCTTTACTTGAGAACAGTAGAGAGGAAATGTACAGATCTAATTCAAAATTTTAAGACTTATGTACTTGTAAAAAGAGTTTCCTGTTAAAAAATAAATCTATACATATATGTAATATGTTATGTTTCCTCTTTTCGTCCCATTTTTTATAGAACCATATACCAAACCAAGACTGAGACACAAAATAAAAAACGAAAAGCATTCAAAAGCCTGGAAAATATTAGCAAAAAAACAGGCGTCGACTCTTTATGTAGTTCTCTTTACACCTGCAAAATCACATGGAATCGCATGTCAAAAGCGACTTAATCTTGTTGAACTAAATAATTTTGATGTTAATGTTTGCGAGTGTAGAACATAACTAAATTACCTTGTGCTCAAGAGAGAGGATGGACATGTCAGTGGTCAAGAGGGAAAGGCGAACAGACGATCAGAGATATTGGTGCGGCAGATTGGGCACTCGGAGCAGGCAAGTGAACAACATTTACAAACTGTGTCAAAAAAATAAGGCAGATATTGTGATTCTTTAGTGTACTAATAATAATTGTTGATGAATATAGGATCCCCAGGAAAGTAGTGAGGGAATGAGACTTACGGCAGAAATGACGGCAAGGGAGGAGAATCGTGGCTGTTGGCGACTCAAAACAAACTTTACAGACATGTGAGTTTGCGTCTGCATTGGCAGCTGCTGCCGCCTGTGATTTCATCTCTTTCTCTTTCATCTCTTGCATTCTTGCCTGTTACGTAAAAAATAGCTTCAAATACAATTCCAAAATAACACTTATAGGCATATATATTTTTGGGTACTTTGGAGGTATTTTTCTAACCCAATCCAAAGCTTAGTATGGAGCGGGTAAGGGGTATATATGTATATATGCCTACTGCACAGACTGTGTAGTAGGCTTATAGACAACTAAAAATACTGAAGGAAAATATAAGGCAAATTTGCAAAGGTACCTTAAGACGAGCAACGAGGGGTTCCTCCTTTGGTGTCTCTTCAGCCTTGGCAACTATTACTTCTTCAGGTGCAATCAACACTTGTCTCTCTTTCAAAATGCCATTGTTTTGACTCTCGTTCTCTAAATCTGTAGCTTCGTCTTCCATTGTAGACTCAGTGATGGGAGGTTCGTGACTCTTTGGCCCGGACAAAACCCCACCACTTGCTTTCTTCAACTTGGCAACAAGTACCCACATGTTGGCTAAATCGTTTTCCAAAGCCTCCTCTCTTCTCTTTGCTTCTTCCGCCTTTTTCCTGTACTCTTCTTCCAAGCATTGTTTCTCAGCTAACGTGGCCTCTAGAACTGCTTCTCGCTGTTTCCTCGCCTGCAACTCCATTTTTAGATCTTCTTGGTTGAGATTCCACGAGTCTGTTATCCTTGCCTTTCTCCCTGGCCTTGTCCCATTGCGATTTGCCACACTGTTCATGGAGTTATTGTTACGCGTCTGAGCTGCCGCCGCTAAGTCTCGTGCAGCTACCAATTCTTTTTCCAGCTTTGCGTTTTGAAGCGAGAGCTTTGTTACTTCATCAGCTAGATTTTTCAGCTCAATTGCAGCTGCAGAGGCCAATTCCTTAGCGTACGAAGCTTCTTCAGCAAGTTTTTGATTTTGCACTCGTAATCCACTCGTCTCCTCCACAGTCTGCACATGCTCTAACTTCAACTTTTCATTCTCTATCTCCTGAAGTATAAAAACATAAACCGATATAAACCAGAGTTGAGAAAACATATTATCTTTTGTGTTTTTTCACCATCTCCTAGCTACCGGTGCAGACATTTATAAGGCATAATTGACAAGAGGGTCTAAGATTTAGATAAATTACCTGAGTTTGTACTTTCTTTTTAAGCTCGTCTACATACTCTTCACTGACAGCATTACCAGAACAAGACGGTGAGGGCTTCTGACTCGATTGCCTTTGCTCTAGAAGGCGCACCTTCTCGTGTAATTCATTGTTCTCAGTGCACTGCAGTTGTTAGAGCAGGAGTGAATAAACAATTATGACTGAGATTAAAGCAAGAAAAAATGCTATGTCGCATGTAAAAAAAAAGAGAAGGAAGTGGCAGTGACTTAGGAGTGACCTTTTTCTCTAGTTGTTCTTGGAGGATGCGATTATCTGCTGATATGATCTGATCCATAGGTATAACACAATAAAAAATACATTGATAAGCAATCTTCATTTTCGCTATAAAACAAGACGTTTTATTCAAGAGAAGACGCATATTGTACCTCCAGCTCAAAGTTCTTCTCATTGCATTGTGTCATCAATCTCATAACTTTCTGGAAACAAAAAATAATCAAGATACCTTCAGCTGATCCACATTGTGCCCACAGCTTAACAGGATAAATGATAATGATGATCGGATGTGGAGATTAGATTACCTGTTGCATCTCAACCAGTGATGCATTAGCAATTGAAGCTTCACCACCCTCAGTTATTCGCTGTTCCAAAGACCTCATTTGTGTTTGTTTTTCTTGAATTTCTCTTTCTAGACTCTGGATCTGCATGCAGATATTTGTTAAGTTCTATAGACGCACATTGCGGAACCTCTTTTAAAGTTTAAGGAAGGGCACAAGCCTTTTTTCTAATGGGGTCAGAATTAGGAAAAGCATAATCCTACAGATATATTGAATTCTAGAAATATAAAGAAGAATCTTTACTTGGGGCTTTGAGTTTTCTGGATCATTTACGGACTGATCCACCAAGCGCTTTAGGGTGCTTTTGCTGAAAGCTATCTCACCAGCAAGCATCTTAACCTGTTCGACAAGAAGGTCCATTTCATCCGGAGTCATGCCACCCTACAATAGCCACAACTATTAGATGTCATTTCCTGGCAAGTGCACAGTGAGAAAATCACACTCATAGATAAAAAAAAATTAATGGTTGAATGCGACCCTGAATCATGAAACACCCTTGCCCATAAGCTATAACTTATTAGTTTTGAGAAGAAGAATAAATGAAACTTCTAGTAAATGAAATCTGATGTTAAAATATACACGATAAGTATCCCAAACTCACTTGCGATAATTCTGCACCAAAACCAACCGGAGAATTTTCATCCTTCAACTTGCTGGAAGACCGCCGGTGCTTAAGGCCTGAAGAAGCATCTGATACAAGAGACAGAGTCGAAGATGGAGACGCCAGATTATCACCATCCAAGAGCAGAGATTCCAACTTCTGAAGAGAAAAAAGAATGTATAGAACATCTTGTTCATTGAGGTACCAACATGCAACTAGTAGGTAAAGGAACATAGTGGTAATCTAATTTGAATGGACAACTTACATCATCTTTACCAGCAGAAATGCTGCGCTGGTGACTGGGTACATCACCTATATATCCCGGAATGGAACTCTTGGTAGAGACGAGTATGAGCTTTGTAAGCTTTTGGATTCTACTCATTAGAGCTGCTTTAGCTTCTTCTTCTTCCTCCAATCTGGATTGCATTTTCACTTGACCTTCTTGTAGCTGTTTAGTAAATAGGCAGTTCTATTCATTCACCAAAATGAATAAAGTTAAATAGTCATGTAATATTAAGGTTTGGGGAGGTCAGAACCTGCTGCCTTAGGCTCAATAACTCCTCGTGGCTGACACCAACAAGCACACCCTTTCTTAATTGTTCAAGTTCTACTCTAAGGGTCGAGATTTCTTTCTGATATTTCTTAATCAATGACTTCTCATCTATAATCTGTTTCAAGAAGAAAGAAAACAAACCAAACAAGAACATTTAAGCGGGGTTTAGGTGATACTCTACAGAGAAGGCAAGTACATAACCAAACGAATAAGAAATCACCTTATTGCGTGAGGCATTAATTTCTATTCTCTTTGCCCTGCTGGCAAACTTCAGTGTATTATGGGTTTCCTCAGTACTGCTTGACGCAGGAGTAACTGTACATATGAGCTATAAAAATTTAAGGAAATAAAACCGAATTAGCTTCTGCTCATTGCCATTTTGAATTAACATCAGCGTGCATGCACATCTTACAGGAGCTAGCCAATATAAACAACCTAACATTGTCTTAACTATGTTGTTTGAGACATCCCAGTTAAAAAATACGAAAATCAATCGTGGACCGTGGTGAAATGGGAAATATTCACCAGATACAGAAGAGTCGTACCGATACATGCCCATGCCCGCTCAATGAAGATTGCAGGAGTCGAGTTAGCTTAGAGTCCCGAAATGGGACGTGAGTTGTTTTGCCTTCAGTTAGTTTTCCAATTACCTGCATGTTGAAACCATACGAGAAAGATATAATCATAACATCCTTAAAATTCATCTTAATGGATAGGTTACTGAAGATGCTATCTTTGACATATATACACACACAAAAATGAGAAGAGACTTCTCATAATTAGAGGCATTGATCATCAGGATACACTAGCATTACTACATCATGCACTGAAGAATACATTTAACAAGAATTCTGTTCCATAGGACTGGAAGTCTCTTGCTAAGCCTCTAGTGCCACCAAATTGGATGTGGTAGCAAACCATGATTGCAAGGAAATAGAACATCCGACAGGTTAAAAAAGCTCAAGCAGAAAGAGAGACACCTACAGTTCCAAGAGTCAGAAGACTCTTGTTGATGAATGAACCCTCTTTCCTCCTTAGTCCAGTTGTCTCAGTTTTGGAACTCTCAGACCCAGCTAAGTCGATCAAATTCTAAGCAAGAAAGAGACACTGTGAGAGAACTGTCTAAAAAGACGAGCGATTTTATGCAATGACAGAAGAAAGAACCCTTACTAGTTGAGAAAAAATAACTCCATCATATTGATCTCCATGAGCACTACTTTCAATCATCTGCAAACAAACAATAGTTGAACCTTAAAATGCATAGCAATGACAATTATAAAAGAACATTAGTTTAGGAATAAAACATGGGATGTTCGCTAGATCGAAGATGTACCAGTGTAAATATTGTGTGACTTCTGCTGCTCAGCAAATTGAAATTATTTGAGCCAACATGACGATGTTCTGCCGTTGAAGATCAAAACACTAGTAAGGAAAGGCAAAAAAAAGAGTATCTAATAGAGCGAAACAATGATTTAGAAGTAATTATTCTTACCTTCCCCAGCTTCAATGAAAGATAGCGCATGACCTGGAGATAAAACAACTTCTTCCTTGATACCCTCAACGTAAGTGCCCTATAAACAATATCCACTCTAGATCAAACCAAGGTAATACATCAAAGTAACAGGATGGATGCAAAATGAACAACTCATCATATGTTTTCATCGTTCTAGTCCTTGCCAGAAAGAAAATATGAAATCAGACAAACAAGTAAATGCTCTTGTTTGATATACAGTTGTATTTGCATGAGTGTGTATGAGAGAGAGGGCAAGGTTAAACCTGGGAATCCTCTCTTATGCGTAAATTTTGCCCTGTTGGATCCAGTAAATCATTTATCACCTGATAAAATGACAAAAGTAAGATAACACGCCGATATGTGGGAAATATAGGACCGTTCGCCAAAAACCAAAGACATGATTAGTTATCAGGCAAGTTACTTAAACAAGGGGAGATGATCCTCTAAGTGAGGAAAATATGAAACTATATCTGAAGCTAAAAGTCTGAACAAGAGGGTCTATTTACCGTGTCAATAAATGATATTATATGATGGATGGATATTTTCACATACCTCGTTGTATATTTCAAGATAAGAAACACGGAGCAAGAACTCTCTTCCCGTAGTCTGAAATTAAAAATGATGTAAGAAACTCATTGCACGAAAAGGTTCATGAAGAACTGTAAATCAATGGAGGACCATATAGGTTATAACTAGAACAAGATCACTTACTTCCTGGATGATACTGAACACGTCTTTTATTGCTAATGGTATGATTCCAGGAAAGTCTTGATCACCCTGAGCATATTGCAAAACATTTTCAACATGTATATCTGGACCTCTGGTTATTTAATGGAAATCCAAGATGAACATGATCATCAGATGACTTAACAGAAGATAATTTTGGTCAATCTTAAATCAAAATATCCTTATACATCCTATGGCAATCAAACATTTTTAGCAACTATAATCTAGGTCACCCGATCTTTGTATGGTATCTTTCGCAACATATAGGAATACAAACCACACTGAGAGAACTTACATGCATTGTATGTGTCTTTCCACTGCTTGTAACACCATAAGCGAAAACGGTACCTGCCAAGTTGCCAACACAGTCTCAGAAACTTCCCTGCAATCAATGTCCACTTTAATTGATAACGCAGCCGTACTTCCTTACCATTAACACCTTCCATAGCTGCTTTGACAACAGGTTTAGCAGCTACGTCATAGACCTCTACAGTCGTTGCTTGTGGTCCAAAAACTTTATCTGTCATCAACATATTCGCAAGAAACGTTCACATAATCCCTAATCAATGAACAGTAAACTAAATCGAAACTAAATTGAATAATCTCCGCAATAAATTGATAAGAGTACCGAATGCGTAAGCTGTGAGGGGATTGTACTCATTCCTGACCATCTTCTCCGCGTCAGGGTACCAAGCGATTTCATCTCCTCTTTGATACTCCCTCTCACTGCAATCAAACAAACAAACAAACAAACGGCGGAAAAAATTGACCGAGTTTCGTTTCGTAAAATTGAATCAAATTAGATCTGCAATTGTGGGGCCCAGATCTAGCGTACCTCATCGGGCGAAACCGAACGGTGACGGAGATGCTGTGGCGATCAGAGGTGGCAGTCGACATAGGCTCGCTAATCACCCCATCCGATGAGTAAGGGACGGGCGACGGAGGTTTATAGTTTCCGGAGCCGCCGAGGAGACCGGGATCGGAGACGGTGCGACTAGTCGCCATAGATCGGGATCCGCTTACGGCGGCGGAATTGTAGACTGTGGAAGCGGATGTGGAAGAGGAGCGAGGTAAGAGGCGGTTGTTCATGTGAGAGGAACAAGTCGAGGAAGCGGAAGAGTAAGGGCTGGGAGGTCTTCGGTGAGAGAAAGGAGAGCGGCTCCTCGTTCTAGATGACGATGAAGCCATACGCTAATTAACTCGTTGAAACTCGGATTCCGAATCGGTGAAAATTGTGGAAGAAGAAAGAATCAATCAAAAACTTCCAAATGTGAAGATGCAGGGAATGTGTCAGTGGAAGCTCACATGGCTGGGGTCAGAAAAAGCATTATGCTCTCTTCCTCTTCTCTCTCTCTTCTCTTCTCTTCTCTCTACTTTTCCATTGTTGAGCTATGTGATTGTGAGAAAGAGATAGTGAGACCACAAGAGAGAGAGAGAGAGCGATTGTTTCGTCTTCTTCACGCGATGGTGGTGAAGAGAGAGAGAGAGAGATCGTTGAAGATATTTTTTTAACAGATTTTGAATTTCTGATTAATGAAAGTATTATTAACTGCGTGCTGACGTGGCTATCGCTCAAAGACCAGTTTGGAGGTTTGAAAATTGAACGTGGTCGAGTGTTTAAAAGTAACCGCGAACCGGGTGAAAAAAAGGTTTTCGAAATAAGGCTGAAGGAGCCAAACGAGCGGGAAGAAAGATGGTCAGTAAAATATTGTTTTCGTCTTTTTTACCCTTTGATTCGCTAAAACATTTTATTCCGGTTCAACCTAACCGATCAGAATTGAAACCAACAGTAAAAATCTAAAAAAAATGGCATTCTATTGAGAGTGGCATAAATACTGGTATATAACATGTCAAATAGATAACCAGTGGTGGTAGTGCAGTGGCGTTTGAGGGAAGAAACCCAATACGGCGAACCCTGATTCGAACCACATGAATATGAACTATTGTTTTCGGCTAATTTGAATGTCTAGGAAATAGTCTATTCATAGGCTATATTTCTATCCGAGGGTTATGTATGTGTCTTTAATAGACTCAGATTTTATTTTTTTTCAAAAAAAAAAAACGTCAAATAGATTCAGTACTGAAATTTAATAATGGACTAAATGAAACGAAACATTGTCCTCAAATAGATCACGTATTAAATCCTCCCACAAAAGACAAATACCGTATTATGTACTTTAAATAAATTTATAAAATAGATTTATTTAAAATCCAACCGTATGGAGTTATTACAAGCACGTAAATTGTATTTCTTTGTGTAAATGCTTATGTTACACATTAAAATGAGTAGGTGGGTCCATTAGAGCTAATATAATAGAGAGAGTGTTTGCTTCTCGAAGCTAAATTAAGTAACAGATGACATTGTCGTCCCTCCCACTTTTTAAGCTCCACCGCACATATGGCTCACACGCGCATGCTTTTCTTCCCTCACGTGTCATGTGGTGTTGTTATTATTTTTTAATTATAGATTTTGAATTTTCATATTTATGTAGGAACATTATTATTACACCATTACTCAATGATAGGAATATAATTCTAAATCAAGATGAAGATTTCAAAAGAGAGTGTGTATTAGCATTCGCATGTAAATTTCAATATTGGAAAAAGATGGTTCACGGAGAGGGGGGTTGTCATCATTATGACTTCTGGGCCGCAACTAAAGCGGGCCTAGTGTGGACCCATTTACTGAAAATGGGAAACCAAAACCACACGCATTAATAGAACCGTTCGATGATGTGAAGAAAACTAGGGCCGAAGAGAACGTGCAGCCCAACTGCTTTTGGTTCGAAATTAAACATTGAAGGCTATTATAGTAAAATCACGGTTTCAAATAAAGCAAAGAGCAATCCAACGGTCACGAACTCCTCCTTATCTATGGAGTTGGGAGAAGAAAGCAATCAGCCTCAGATACACACACAAAAAGGAGGAAACGAGAGCCACATAGAGAGTGAGAGAGTGAGAAAAATGCTGATGCTTCGTCAAGTTCAGATCTCTTCGTTTAAGCTCTTCCAGTCTCCGAAACAACCAGGTACATTGTGCCTACATTTGATTACTTTCTCGATTTGAGTCTGGGAGGAATCCGTCAGAGATGATAATCATGGTAATGTTGAATCTCAGGGTGTTGTAGCTCAAGGAGTGTCACTCTACCGAGAACTAGGTTATACAGGAATCGATCTGGTTTGAGAGCTATGGGTGGCAATGGATTAGAGAAACTGTATCTGGGAATGGATTTTGGTACTTCAGGTGCTCGTTTTACAGTCATTGATGAACAAGGAGTGATTAGAGCTGAAGGCAAAAGAGAGTATCCTCCTTTCATGGTAAAACAAAACGAACTATATGCTTCCTTTGATCTGTATTTAACCTTTGATTTGAGGACTTAAGAATCCATCTACACATCATTAGCATCTGAGATATTATAAGAACAAGATTTAGAAAAGTAGCTATTGTCCTCCTCGGATATTTATGGGGCTGAGTATGGTTTGTTTGTCATCTAGATAGAGGGAAGAAAGCATGGATTGGGTTAGCTCATGGAAAGCAACTCTCTTTTCCTTGCTTGAAGACATTCCCATTACTCTTCCTTCCCTCGTCTCTTCCATTTCCCTTGATGGGACTTCTGCAACTACTCTCATCTTAAACAGGCATGTCCTCCCTTTTCCTTCATGTTCATCATCATCATCACCATAGCAGTTATGAAAGTCATTGAAACGTTGTTTAAATTTCCTCCGCTAATTATGCGCAACAGTGAGAGTGGAGAAGTTCTGTGTCAGCCTTTTCTCTACAACCAGAGCTGCCCTGATGCTCTGCCCGAGGTTAAGTCTATAGCGCCAGCGAACCACACTGTCTGCTCTGGCTCCTCCACCTTGTGCAAGCTCGTCTCTTGGTGGAATCTTAAGCTTCCCAACAGAGAATCAGCGGTATTGCTGCATCAGGCTGATTGGTTGCTGTGGTTACTTCATGGTAGACTTGGAGTGTCAGATTACAATAATGCCTTGAAGGTAATCATTCTCTGCATCAAGCAGAGATTTCTGATTAGTTCTAACAAGAGAATGTAACTCATAAGTGTTTTTTTTTCTGTTTTGGATTTGAGTACAGGTGGGCTATGATCCTGAGAGTGAATCATATCCATCATGGTTGATAAGTCAGCCTTATTCTCAGTTATTACCTGTGGTGCAAGCTCCTGGAACGTCAATAGGCAATCTGAAAGATAGCATTAGAAGGCAATTCGGTAAAAACAAAGTTCTTTGCATCTAAGAAACAATCAATGAAACGCAACATAGAGTTTCAGTTTTCCTTTTGGCTTGAACAGGATTTCCTGATGATTGCATTGTCTGCACCGGTACTACTGATAGCATAGCTGCATTTCTTGCAGCACGCGCAACTGAACCTGGGAAAGCTGTAAGAACTCTGCAATGCTTTCTGAATGTTATATATCTCTTAGCTACACACAACCTTGTGAATAACTCCGCGCCAAATTTTGATGTTTGCATGATTCCTTTGCATAATTCCCTTTTCAAAGGTAACTTCATTGGGCTCGACCTTAGCCATCAAACTTCTGAGCACCAAAAGGGTGGATGATGCGAGGTATGGAGTCTACAGCCATCGCCTGGATGACAAATGGTTGGTAGGAGGAGCCTCCAACACTGGTGGAGCTATTCTCAGACAGCTATTCAGTGACGAACAGTTAGAGAGACTGAGCCGAGAAATCAATCCTACGGTTGCATCTCCTCTAGACTACTATCCTCTGAAAAGCAGCGGCGAAAGATTTCCTATAGCTGACCCTAACTTGGCTCCCAGGTTTGTCTGCCTTTCTCATGTTCTCCTCACAGGTCTCTCTGTATATTTAATCTGCGTCGATTCACACTTAAGGTGCATTGTTAAATGTTGCAGATTACTTCCGCGCCCAAATAGCGATGTTGAATACTTGCATGGTATCTTGGAATCAATCGCACGTATTGAGGTACAAATTATTTCCCACATGACTAACGATTCTAGTTTTCTTCACGAGTTATCACTCAGAACAAAATGGTTACAATGCATGTGATTTTGAACAAAATGGTTACCCTGCATTCATTTTAGTCTTCCAGCACCACAAGTTTCAGTTATATTCAAGTAGCTTGGGTTTATGATGCATTGCAGGGGAAAGGCTACAAGTTGTTGAAAGAGATGGGAGCAACGGAGGCGGAGGAAGTGTTGACAGCAGGAGGTGGAGCCAAGAACGACAAGTGGATAAAGATAAGGGAGCGAGTTCTTGGTTTGCCTGTGAGCAAAGCTGTCCACACGGAAGCTTCCTATGGAGCCTCTCTTCTTGCGTTGAAGGGTGCCAAACAGAAGAGGGGATTGTGAGAGACAGAACTCATCTTCAAGACAAGAGGATATGTTTCTGCTTTTGTGAGAACAGATTGCTTGTGAATAAAAAACAACACATTTTCAAGAGGATATGTTTCTGCTCTCGCGAAATATTAATGGCAGCGATTGTATATGTTGTATGTTACTGACGCTGTTTATTGTTATTGTACAAACTTTTACTGCAGTTTTGGTATTGTGTGGCAAAATGCGCGCCATTTAATACGTTACAAAAAAAACTAACGAGTTTTTACTACAATGAATGTAGCTCTGCATCCGGAGAAAAATAAAACAAAGAGGGGTGTTCCGAGAATCGAACTCGGGACCTCTCGCACCCGAAGCGAGAATCATACCACTAGACCAAACACCCTTTTTGTTTAATTTCATCAAAATATATTATTAGAAAGAAAAACAGGCATGGCTGCTGCAGCCTGCAGCCAACTAATACAAAGAGGAAGTAGTTGAGAAGTAACGGATTTGGATAGTATAATCTTTTATATACAGGGGAGCCTAAAAGATTGAATGCATGGCCATTTTGTATCACAGATTTTTTCCTTTTTCTTTTTGTTCATCAAGAATACAATATCAAATAGAGTGTTCATTTGATCTACAACAAGCTGTTTTCTATTCCCTTTATACTTTTTTTCTTGTGAGGTACGTAGTGGACTTTCTAAGCTAAGCAGCTTTCACTTTCTCTGCATATCTGCTTGTATCTTCCGAGTAAAGCACACCGTCCCGCGATAAAAGACGTATGAGGGCTAGAGAAAACCGAGCCTGCAAACAATTCAAGTTAACGATTTAACAAGAGCAAAAGATATGTGTGTGTGGTTTGGGTTATATGGCTTATATGGCTTATACTAAAGGTGTATATCGTTTTTACCCATTGGAATCCCACGAGAGCGTACCAGCAACCTCTCAACCCAAATCCTCCATTGCTCAGAAGCTTTTAGTCAATTATAAACAGTCAATGCAAAGAGGAGAGAGAGTTACATATATATATATATATATATTATAATTCAGGAGAGTGAAGCAAAGAGTGAGAGAGTGAGTACCATAACTGCAAGCCCAGCAACGGCAAAGCATCCAGTCATTGTCAAGCTGATATATCTAAGATCTCTTCCAGCCTTCATTTTGAAACAACAGTTTACTTCTTCTTTAGGATCAGGTTTGCACGTAAATAGCAAGCACCTTTAGATGGAATATCTGAACTAGACTGAGACATAGAAGTCCAAGCTTACCAGCAATGTGCCTTCAAGACTGTGAGTACTCGGAGTGGCGAATAAAGCAAGAAAATATGGTATTATGACCGTGTGCATCTGTCACGATAAAAAGAAAAGTGTTTCAAGATGCCATGTACACACATTAGACAAATTGTAAAAAAAAAAAGAAGTAATACCTGGAACGTGACAGCCTTGTCATGTGTAAAGATGCTAGGGAACAGCCAAGGAATTGCTGTGCCAATGGTTCCCACTACTATTCCTAGTGTAGCGCCGATGATAACCAGTGACTTCAGAAGCATTCTAGCCTACATAAAACAGTAGGCAACTGTAAAAAAAAAAAGATGTATCAATGGTTTCAGCTGAGGCAATTTTCACCAATAACGGACTTACTTTAGGCAAATTGCGGTTGATTCCAAATAACAACTCAGGCATAAAGGACTGTGCAGTTTGAGAGAGAGGCTCTCCCCAAACCGTACACATGGTATATGTCTGAAGCATAACCTAGAGAGAGAGAGAGATCAAAAGAAGTTAAACTTACTCAAATAAAAAAGACATGGTTAGTGTTGAAAAATATACAACAAAAAAAGGACATATATCACCTGATGAGCAGCTATGACGCTTGTACCCATTGATGTAGCAAAGTAGACAAGGAGCGTATAGAACAGAACCTAAAGGGAAGAAAAGAAAAAAACAGACATATTCAGATATGATAAAGAGACAGATCCTTGTTGCAACTGAGTGTCGTCTACCTTTGACATCATAGTTATAAACACTGGTGCAGCGAGCCCAAAGATCATCAAGAGTTCGCTTGGAGAAGGAACAGAGAGTGAGAAAGCGCTGTATCCTTTCTTGTTCAACGCGTCCATCATCATATAAGCTGCAACAACCTAACACATCGTCGAATTAACACCATATTTGCTAAATTTACATGGTATTTAACTTTCTTCAGCTTACTTGTGAGACCATAGTTGCCCATGCTGCACCTGCGATACCGTATCCAAGAAAGGTGCACAAGACAATGTCACCAACGCCGTTTATTGCACTAGCAACTGCCAATGCCTTTAAAGGTCCCCATGAGTCTTTCATACCAAGACTGAGACCAACAAAAAAAAAGAATGTTAGACCATAACAACAGTGAGATACAGTACTATTAATATCCAGAGGGGAACCTTGCACTTTGAGCAACCCATCCAATGAGAACAGCTGGCCATGCTAAACCACGAATCTGAGGATTGAAAAAAGTGCAATTTTCAGATTTACAATGACAAAAAAGGGTGTATCAAGATAAGAGTATGAACCTGAACATAAGTATTAGCAGCCGGGACAATCTCAGCATTCTTTGCCCCTGTAAAAGCTGAAAGAAGACTCAACAGTCAACAGTACTGTTGGTTTACTACTAGTACTGATCAGCTAAAGTATATCTTTATGGTACCAGTTAGTGCCCAGGAACCAAACAGTCTTGTGAAGACCATCATCATGAGTCCACAAGCCAAGCCTATGAAAAGCAAGATGGATATCTGATGTTGTACTTCATCTTTATCCTGCAATAAGCACTACTATACCATTAGGAAGTTGATGAATAAACATATATCTGCTGAGGATTCATTGTAATAATAAACTGACCTGACGAGCGAGAGAGGTGGCAACAAGATTTGAAGTGGCAACGGAGAGGAACATGAAAGTATAACACAAATAATCACAGACGACGGTTGCAGGACCTGTTTCATCCAAATACTGTTAGAACGCAATCGCATCAAATGCTTCAGAAGCCTTTTAGTAAACCAAAGACATGTCTAATAAAAACAGAAATCAAGAGAAAGCTAAAAGCTAAAAGCAAGCAATTTTTGATTAAGTTGAAGACAGGAAAGGTTATTGCTTTTCCAGCAGAGATAAACACAAACGGGTCCACTAAGGTAACACAAATAGATAAATAAAAGAGAGAGAGAGAGAGTCTGTTTTCAGAGAAGCATACCTAAAGCAGCTAGTTCAAGGGAGCTTCCCTGACCAATCACAGCAGTGTCAATGAGACTCATCAAGGGACCACATAGCCAGAGTCCAGCAGCAGGTCCAGTGAACATGACTATCTCTTTCATCTGCCCCCAAATACTCTGATTCGCTATATCATCCACCTTCCCTTCTTCTTCTTCTACTTCTACAGAAATTGCATTCTCTACTCCAAGCTCAATCACCTCCTCCTCCTCCGGAATCGACCCATTTCCATTGACTCCACCAACAACAAGCTCCTGATTCGGACTTGAGCAGTTTCTTCTAATACACCTCAAATCCAGAGACTTTGAGCTCCTGAAACTCGGGAGTGTAGGCTTCCACGGCGGCAAAGTGACTGAAGATCGGAATGGTAGCTTGGGGTTAGAAGAAATCGAAGAAACTGTGAAAGTTACGGTTTTGCATTGAATCTGCATACTTTCTCTCCTTCTTCCTGCTGATCAAAAATCAGAAGAAGGAAGAGAAAAAAAACAATGGCGGCTTGAAAGGCTTCTTCTCAGATTAAAAACAACAACAACGCACCAACTCCCACAACATTTTGTAAGCATTCGGTCTAATGTTGGTACAATTAATTGGTTATCGAAATTGGATTCAAACCATTTTTTTTTTTTAATATAAAAAGAAGCAAAATTTGACGGCCCAAAAGCAAAGAGGACCAAAAATGATTTAGAAGTATAAAAAAGGGGAAATTTTTGATAAGGCAATGTGTGACGGTAAACCAGTCCAAGTGTTGTTGTCGTGTCGAAGACAGAGGACAAGAAGATCTTAATATGCATCCAGTCACTAATGGCCCCCTACTATAATGATTCCAGAGCTGGGTAACACGCAATTTGCTAGCAAATGTTTATTTCGTGTTCCTATTTTTCTTTAACGACGAGAAATATAGACTTATGGGCCTTTTTTAGTTGAGAGCCCATTTAAATGAATTTTGTAAACTTCTGTATATTAGGCCTGAAAGTGAACGAGCTCCTTGGGAGTTGACATGGCAGCCTATGGATCGTTGATGTAGACTTCACCATATCTGATGAAAATCTCAAAACTTAACCTCAGCCTTTAAAAGTGCTAATAAAAAAACCATTTTTTTTTAATTATTAATAATCGCCCAAACCGGAAATTGGTTAATGACGTACAACGGTTAAATCTAAAGTAACCATTTTAGATCTCTATCACTGCCTCAAAAACTCATCTAAAAATATAAATAACTTTATTTTATGTTAAACTTTTTGTGGACTTTATAGATTTCCTTTAAACATGTGGACCACAGTCTCGCTTTAAGCTAAGAATTTTTTTATGTTAACGGATTATTTTCACTAAAAATTTAGAGAAAATAATTAGAAAAAAATCCTCCCTCTTTTATTAGGGAAAACATAAAAAAATTTGTGATAATAACAATTCTGAGACGTCTTATAAAATAGAAAAAACATATCAATGTATGATTATAGTTCTTGTTTTTATGTATGTTTTAAAAGTCTTTGGGTAATTAGCATTCAACTAAATATTATCGTCCACGTGGCAAATCATCGTCAGCCGGCTCACGGGAACCTCAATTTCCCCATGCGTGTGTCCTATATAACCACTGAAACGCATGATTGTTGGTAGCGTATTTAACAGTCTCAAGTAGTCTAACCAGAAGAAGAAGATCATAGCAACAACAATGGCTTCAAGCTCAGCGTCTCTTCTCAAAGCCTCACCGGTGAAATCTGATTGGGTTAAGGGACAGAGTCTCCTCATCCGTCAACCTTCTTCCTCCGTCACAGCTATCCGAAGCAACGTATCACCTTCTGCTCTCTCCGTCCGTGCCGCCTCTGCTTACGCGGACGAGCTCGTCAAAACAGCTGTAATCATCATATCAAAATAATTATTCTCCAAATATTTCTTTTATCCATTTGTTCAGTTGTTAATATGATTGGTGGCAGAAAACAATCGCGTCTCCGGGACGCGGAATATTGGCGATGGACGAGTCAAACGCGACTTGCGGCAAGCGTTTGGCGTCGATCGGGCTAGAGAACACGGAGGCTAACCGTCAGGCTTACCGGACGCTGCTTGTGTCAGCTCCAGGATTGGGACAGTTCATCTCCGGAGCTATCCTCTTCGAGGAAACTCTCTACCAGTCCACCGTTGACGGCAAAAAAATGGTCGATATGTTCTCGTCGACCAGAACATCGTCCCTGGCATCAAAGTCGACAAGGTACTATACTACTACTGTATATCACAAACCTAGCTTTAGTCATTTCGGTTTAGGTTCGTTCACGTTTGGAAAATTTAAAAATTTCGGTTCGGTATAACCTTACAGAGTTGGAATGAAAATTGGTTCGGTTTGGTTTGATTTATTCGTGGCGGAGATGATCGTTGGTCTGTTCTTTACTAACCAATTTTGGTTTAATTTTGATTAAGTTAAAGTTTGAATAGAACCTATGAGTGTGATGATGAAAGTGGCTAATGAGTTTTGTTATATAAACAGGGTTTGGTGCCACTTGTTGGGTCTAACAACGAGTCATGGTGCCAAGGACTCGACGGTTTGGCCTCTCGTACCGCTGCTTACTACCAACAAGGTGCTCGTTTCGCCAAATGGTACGTTCATATTCTCTGATTACACAGAGACTTTGGTTGCATTTTATGCCATAAGTAAAAAAAGTGTTTTGATTAGGACTCTCATAGTCTCATTTATTATGATTAGGCGTACTGTTGTGAGCATTCCAAATGGACCCTCTGCTTTGGCTGTTCAAGAAGCAGCTTGGGGACTTGCCCGCTACGCCGCTATCTCTCAGGTACAAATACATTTCTAGATCCGCTGTGTCTCATCTACATTGTTTTATATACTTATGAGTTGTGCGTTTGCGTCATGCAGGACAGCGGTCTGGTACCCATTGTGGAGCCGGAGATTCTGTTGGACGGAGAACATAACATTGACAGGACATACGAGGTTGCAGAGAAGGTCTGGGCTGAGGTCTTCTTCTACCTCGCTCAGAACAACGTCATGTTCGAAGGTAACACTTTAAAAATGCTCAAGGTTGTGGTTTCCATGTAAACAATGCAATACTTTTGACGACAGGCATCCTCCTGAAGCCGAGCATGGTTACTCCTGGTGCTGAGTCCAAAGACAGAGCTACTCCCGAGCAAGTTGCTTCCTA
This sequence comes from Brassica napus, assembly GCF_020379485.1. Lineage (NCBI taxonomy): Eukaryota > Viridiplantae > Streptophyta > Magnoliopsida > Brassicales > Brassicaceae > Brassica > Brassica napus. Next base: position 39,925,021 of record NC_063442.1, read on the forward strand.
CACTCTCAAGCTCCTTCGCAACAGAATCCCTCCTGCTGTTCTCGGAATCATGGTATGTTTTTTTTTCCTTGCAGATCAAGAAACTAGTAAACAAGACTTGAACCAGTGATTTTGATGTTATTTCATCTACGTACGCAGTTCCTGTCCGGTGGACAGTCCGAGTTGGAGGCGACTTTGAACCTGAACGCAATGAACCAAGGACCGAACCCATGGCACGTGTCCTTCTCCTACGCACGTGCGTTGCAGAACACTTGCTTGAAGACATGGGCAGGCAGAGAAGAGAACGTGAAGGCGGCTCAGGAGACACTCTTGACCCGTGCCAAAGCCAATTCGCTGGCTCAGCTCGGGAAATACACAGGAGAAGGTGAGTCCGAGGACGCCAAGGAGGGTATGTTCGTAAAAGGCTACACCTACTAAGCTGTTCCGTTTATCAGAACTCAAAACTTGAGCTTGATTGTGGTGTTTGAGTAATATTATAATACTCTTATGTGACTAAGTTTTGTTTCCTTGTCGTTACTACTAATCCTAATAAATCAATAATTGAGTTACGTCTGCTCTAATTGTAAGACACTCAAAATCTCTGGCTTTGCTAGCTAGTTATGAAACTATTGTATAAAAGAAGTTATGCTTTTCTATCTTTTTTCTCTCTCTGTCTAGAGCCCATGAACCACAACAGCTATTACAAGAAAAGGCATGTGCTTTAATGGCTACACCTAATGGGAGATTGCAGCCAAAGGGCATGTGCTTTAATGGCTGTACCTAAAGAGTGCGATCAGATATAAATGGTTCTCACGATGATCTCTTAACTCGAGCCACCAACACATGTTCTTTAATACCTACACCTACTGAAATAGTTATTAAGATTCTAGTACTTTCTCTATCATAGTGGTGTTCTGAATGTGACAGTTTTCTTAACAGAGACTTTCATAGTTTCATTTGAGACATTAACTATGAAGAGTCGCTTATACGCAATCTCTTCTAAGCTTTGTTATCTACTCAATCAATCAATCCACAAAAAGAAAAGAGATCCAGAAGAATTAAAAAAACCTTATTTTGTTTCAGATCTTTTTATCTTTATCGTTTCCTCTGAAGCCTTTTAAGCTAATTTCTTCAAAAACAAAAAAAAAAACATAATGCACAATAGTGATATTGTTCTTGCATGCCTACATACTTCTTACTTGATCTTAGTGTATCTGTGATCACTCTCTTTTAAACGTTCCAACAGGTACAACGCCTACAGGCTCGTGGTTATTTGTGCTATTTACATCGATACCTTGCTCCTTAAAAAGAAAAAGGAAAACAGTTTAGACATAGACACCGTATAGAATAGTTGAGAGCCAAGATTAGAGAGACACGTACTTGGTGATTTGATCCAGGCTCATGTACTCTTTGAGGGTTGGAGTTGAGATCAATCATGTTATGATCACCATTCCCATTTGATTCTTGACCTCGACCTGATGAGGAGACCTTTTGACGGTTTGCTTCCTGACACCTTAGTCCCAGATCATCTGCGTGGTTAGGCTTATCACCTGGAAACTACACAACACAACACACATTGTAGAGGAAAACACAGACTCAAGATCGCATTTATAAAGAAGCGGATTCCAAACCTCAATCCTCTGTCTTAGCAATAGAAAGCGCCTGTGAGTTCTCTTGCCGCCAACATGAACAACCATGTCGCATTGTAGACAAAGAGAAGTACCGTCTATCTCACAGTAAAAGAAGGCTGTATAAAAAGAAAAAAAAAACATCTCATTAAAAAAAAACTTTCTTTTTACTAAACAATAAAGTGAGAGAAGAAGAAAGGGAAGCATACCAGGTGCATTTTCGCATATGTCACAGCTTGGCGCATTGCTGGGATCAGCCAAACCTACACGGACATGTCGGCTAGCTAGCTTGTTGCACATATGAACCTGAAGACAAGTAACATAATGTTCTCTCATTCTCTTATAATTTATATGATCCTTCCTGTTGCAATAGAGTGTTTCACCACAGATAATGCTCAAAGAAAATTTAACATTTCTTTTGAATCAAATTTATCATTTTATTCGAAAAAAAAATGCTCAAAAGAAAAATGCAAATTCTGAAGACATACATAGTAACATAACAAGATGAAGTTACTCGATAACAATGTAAAGACAACTAAACAACAACTTTTTTGCCTATAATAATAAAGTCAAACTTTTTTGCATTGGTCAAGAAAAAATAAACTGTAAACTAAGAGTTTTCAGACAAGTGGGTATATTACTTTTTCGTCGCAGGAGCAACAGAGGGCAGCTTCGTCGGCGGCGCAGAAGACTATCGCGGCGGCGCTCTCACAGGCATCGCACAAAATACGCATGTTTTCTTATTTTTCTTTCGAGCTCACGGTTCCAGCTATGTTTGAACTGTGAAGAGCACTTTGAAAGTTAGCATCTTTTTGCAAAAACCCAGATTCTGATTGTTGACCGGGGAAGAAGAAATAAGATTTGTAGGATGAATGATGATTTAATTTGAATCAATCTCTTTCCTTCTTTAAAATATTGAAGAGACAGAGAGCAGCTGTCTATAAATTATGATGGATCTCCACACGCTGAAAGTAGATATTTTATGTATACTCGCCCTCTCCCCCGTTTACTTCATTTTTTCTGTGGTTGATATTTTTTTTTCTTTTTAACAGCGAAATCAAATATTTATTTATTATAATATTTTCGAACAATAATTAAATTATTTTGAAATAAACAACTACTAGGATAAGACCTGCGCCTTGCGCAGGGTAAATTTATATGAAAATTATTTAAGAAATATCGTATGGAAAATAAATTTATATTATTGATCGAATTAATATTTGGCCCTTAAACAATTTTTTAAAACTTTTTTTGTTAACTACGTAATTTGTTTACTAATGAACTGGTCCTATTTTTAAAAATATTTTAAGACAAAAAATTATTTATCACATAAAAACCTAACGTTTAAGCCGAAGAATCTCATGCCTACTATTTGGTTACAATGAAACTATGTCAGCTCCATTTTATATCATGATTTAGCAATTTAAAAGTTAATTATGGTTATGAGAAGTTTACGTTCACTTGTCAATACTATATATCTTCAATATTTTTCTCATTTTTGTGTCATTTTAGTTATTTGCATTCAAGTTACGTGACAACTCATCATGTCACTTTTTTAATTAGTACAAACTACAGGTTCTAAACTTTTTAAATGTTTCTCTATTAATATATAGGGGATGTTAAACCATTGATCATTAATTTTTAACATAATAATTTTAACAGTTTTAGTAATTTTGTCATTTTTAAAAATTCAAAATATAACATATACGAAAAAATCTATATTTTAATTTCATAGCTAATTTGATTGTTTAATTTATTTTAATAATATAAAATTAAACAAAAGCAATGGATGGGATATAAATTGCTATCAAATCTTTATTATTAGAATCATTAATTGTCATAATATATATTAGTCATATTTGGTAATTCCGTAGGTTTTATTTAAGGAAAGAAAATAAAATAGTAATTGTACACTTTAATTAATTGTATGATTAGTTTAATGAAAAGTATAATATATACTTAATTGGACCAACATATTTTCTAAGGATTCTGAATTTCATTTTGGTGATGACACGTGGCTACACTTAAAGGTTGTAATGTTTCTCAATTAATATATAAGGGATTTAGAAAAGCAAATCATAGAACATAATCAACATATTATAAACCATAGCAGAAAGAATACTTCAATCATTTTTACTTTTATTTACCATTCCATTTTTGTTTTTGTAATATATTGGATTGTAAAATTGGATTTTTAAAATTTTATTGAAATTCTTTCAAATGATAGTAAAAACCGATCACTAATATCACATAAAAATATCATGTAGTAATTATAAGATGAGAAAATTAGTAAAACAGTTTTTCTAATTTCCCAAAATTAAAGCACTCATCTCATCTTTACACGTAGTGAAACCATGGACCAAATAAACAGAGGTAAAAAACTATTAATAGTGGATAGTGGGAGATGTTATATTTAGTTTAACCCAAAACTTATGTTTTACAGTATATAAATTTGATTCAAGTGCATAACATATAATGATATAATTTGATAAATAATTGAAAGGTCAGACGTAAGGACAAAAAGAAAAACGAATCTAAGCTTAGGGTCGGAATTAGGGACCCAATGGTAAATGAGAAACTTCAGTAGACAAAAGACTCGCAAGTGCTGTCTCCTTTGTTTTATAGAATGTTCTAGTTCGTCTCTTCTCGTCCATGGAAATGTCTCTATGTCAATTCCAATTTGTTTTTTAATTATCTGAACAGAAATAGAGTGTTGTACGATTGGTTAGATTTAGGTAATAACAGTGAAAAATATTAGTATGAGGAAAAATAAGGACCACACAAGAAATTGAAAACAGAAGGAAGGACGGTAGGGCTAAAACTGTCGACAGCCATTGAAATCATTGGTGGTGAAGAAGTAATTGTCGTTTCTAAGTTAGCAGGATTTGTTTTTTTTCCAGTTTCCTATTATGTCCCGTATATTCGATTTTGACTAAATTCTAAAAACCAATCTACTAGAAAGATTTTTTCTGTTTGCGTCGGCCTAGATATTTATAGAGTTTAACACTTTTATATTCGGAATGGCCATCACATTTCATCTATCATATAATAGATTGTGATAAATATTACTGACGGAGCTGGCTTTCTATTTATTTTTTAACCTTCGAATCAAATCAAATTGGATAAAAGAAATGATCAGACAAATTTTATTTTGAACTTACTTGTTAGTTTATGATAAATTATAATGTGGATTTACATCCAACCGTTCTATATACATGCACTAAATCACTTTATGATAATCTATTATTTTTAATAATTTTAAATATATCACATTTTAAGGACCAATATTTGATGATTCAGGATCTGAAACACATATAATTATTAATGACCTTTTAGTTAAATCACTGAATTAAATGAGTTTTCACCGGCTGGGCAAAGTTTATATTTTTTTCTAACGTTTGGGTCTTTAACACATCAATAATAACGGGCATGTATGTATAAACTCAACAACAATAGTGGGCTTTTATGTGTAAGCCCATACACTTGTTGCATGGATAACTTTGATGTAATAATAAACTCTACCAACTGATGAACTGGGACAAGATAGTAAAATGTGTATGCTGTTGTGGGTAATACTGTATCCATTTATTTGATACATTGGTACAGGGCCGTCTAATAGCATGTGCTAGTGGAGCGGTCGAACAGGGCCCGAACTTAAAAATAAAAAAATACTTAAGAAAATTTCTAAAATAAATATATGAATTTGGTTTAAAATTTTAACTTTTTACTGTATTCTTAAATTTATTATCTATAATTAAAAGAGAAACATCAAATATATATAGATTAAGTTATTAACTTTTAAAATTATTTTATTACATTGTTAAATATATAGTTAATTTTTTTTTTTGAACAGGGCCTTAATATAATTTGAGACGGCTCTGCATTGGTACGAGGGTCAAAATTTATTACAGTTGATTTATGATCTAGGATATAGATTATGAACTTATGGTTTATTAAACCTTTTGACTTTTTCTTCTTTTTTCTTGTTTATTTAACTAACTGCAAAAACTTTTATGTGATAAATGGACCGACAAAAGTAGGAAAGCGATCCGTAATTTACGCAATGTTACTTATTTCACGTTTGTTCGGTAAAATGAGATGTCAGTTTGGTTGATTTATTTATTATACGTACGACGAGAGCATATTGCCAAACGGAAAAAATCGTTAATAAGAAAGAAGAAGGGAAACACTCTGAACGGTGGAGAGAGTCTCACTCTACATAGAACAAACCCTTGGGCACCGGAAACTTCAACGGCTATAAAGCAGCAATGGTCCTCGTGCCACGTGTCAAACGAGTAGTAAATGAGAAGATCGAAAACATCACTAAAATTTAAGGAAGAAAAAGAAAAGCGAACGGCCACTGCTTTTAATGCACGTGGCAGCTTTCTCAGATTCCCGACAACGTTCCAGGGGTAAATCTGGAATTTAAATGGTATCGTTCTTCCACCGCACTCTCGGCTCGGCGAATAGAAAAAAAGGAGTGTGAAAGAGAGAGAAAGAGCTTCCCTACGAGATTTGCGGGACCAAATCAACGCCCCCATTGGTCCCTCCCATGGCGATTTTTTAGAGAGCAGCAGAGGAAGAAGAAGAAGACGACGAAGAGGAAGAAGAAGGAGGAGGTACTGTGATGTGATTCTCTCTTTTCTCCGGTTATTTCGCGCTACTCTTAGAGATCCATCGCGTTCTCGATTTACACTCACTGTTTCATCGGGGTTGTTCTAGGTTTCTCATATCCCACCTTCACCGTGCTTATTACTTTTTTTCCCCTAATTTTTATAGATCGATTTTGCTATTTTTGGTAATATCCATGGAGCATTATATCTGGATTTGATTTTGCTATTAAATTCTCCGTTTCCACTCTTTAAAATCGGCTCTGAGTGAATTTCTGTGGTGGATGTGTCAGTCTTTCAGATCAGAGCTTCTGGAATCACTTGGGGGAAGAAGGCAAAACCACTCATTAGGTAAAACAAGCTACCCTCTCTGTATATGATCAACATCTTCATATGAATCAGAGAGAAGATTTAGGGTTTAGATTTTTAGATGGAGAGATGCTTTTTTAGATTTTTTAAATTTTTTTCTGCATTCAAGTCAAATCTTATATTATATTACATTATCATCATCTTTTAATGCTAGCTAACTACTATTACCTTTGTTTTCCTTAGTTACATTTATTGTTTAAGAGAAAACTCAAGTGCACTGGTGAGATAGACTTGTGAATACAACAATTAAGATTACTATAATTTCTCTTTTTTTTTTCTTGTGTCTGCTTTTGCGTGTGTAAGATTACAATTAAAGTACTTAAGAATCTGATTACATTTAAACAAAGAAGGGTGGGTTGTGGGGCCATTTTATTACTTGTTTTTCGATTAAAGAAACTTTGGATTGATGATGATGATGCATTACTTCGTTTTCAAGCATTGTGGGTGACCACTACTCAATAAAGTCGGTTATCTTTTTTTTTTCTGTTCCTGCTTCAGTTAAAGGTTGATCACCTTCTAAGTAAACTCTGTTATCATTTTTTTTTAATAATTATCCCTGTTTATAAGTAATCTCTCTTTCGGTATCTTTTTTCTTTCTGTTTTTTTTTTTTAAGCAGTGTTTTGAATAAATTTTGAAACTCTGGTCATTTAATTGCAGTGGAATCCACATTTTCTGACATTATGACTTTGCTTTGTTGAGCTGTCCAAAATTCTCTCTTCTTTTGGGAAACGCTAAAGGAATTTTCTGTGCATGCTGCTTGTTTAAAACCTCTTGTTTTTAGTTTGGTAAGATGAGATGTCTGACCTTTATCATTACTTTATGGTTGTGTTAGTTGGAAAATAACGACTCTTTCGTTCTCTTCTCATTCCTTTTCTACTCTTCAAAGCTTTCATCAATCGTCAAAATATCAATGTAATGCACGAATACATCAATCTTAACGTTTGAACTATTTCAGGAAAACTGGCTCGAGTGTTCATCACTGTGATCTGACAAGTTACCAATGGGAGCGATTGCTGGAGAAGAGCTGAAGAAAATGGACAAGACACAGGTGCCTGTAGCCCGTGAAGAGAAGATAATGGTTCTGGTCAGACTGAGACCTCTGAACGAGAAAGAGATCTTGGCTAATGAAGCTGCAGACTGGGAATGCATCAATGACACCACCGTTTTGTATAGAAACACGTTGCGTGAAGGCTCAACTTTTCCTTCTGCATACACATTCGGTAAGGATTGCTTCTGTTGTTTATAGTTTATATTACGACTATATACTAAGATTTGTTTCTTTGAAACACCGAACAGTATCTGTACTGCGTCTTATAACAACCTTACCTTTCATCCAAAACCATCTTGGGCCGTATATTTTGTTCACAGTACATATTTTTCACTGTCTTAACCTCTCTAAAAACTTATTTCTACCTGGCCTTGTCTCCTTGAATTGTAAGCTTAAACATCATATATGTGAGTTCATCTGTGGATGCTCATTTCTCTTTTGACATATTGATGACAGATAGAGTGTACCGAGGTGAATGCCCAACCAGACAAGTTTACGAGGATGGTCCCAAGGAAGTTGCTCTCTCGGTTGTCAAAGGAATCAACTGTAAGCTTCTTTGATTGTTGTGATGATATGTAGATATCGATGGCATCAAAAGCTAAGTTTTCAAATAATTATTGGTTCCCAGCTAGTATTTTCGCATATGGTCAGACGAGCAGTGGAAAGACATACACAATGACTGGTATTACCGAGTTTGCCGTGGCTGACATATTTGATTATATATTTAAGGTACTGCCAAAAATTCAAGTCTGATATTTTTCTCCATACGAAGATATGTATTCGCCGTTTTCACTAATTGCACTGGACGCTGCAGCATGAAGATAGGGCGTTTGTTGTGAAATTTTCGGCTATAGAGATATATAATGAGGCCATCCGAGATCTTCTCAGCCCGGATAATACACCACTGAGGCTACGAGATGATCCTGAGGTGAAAGATTATTTCTCCTTACTGAGAAGTCTTTTAGTTAATAACCTTGTGTGACTCTTCACTCTTGTCGTCTATTCCATTCAGAAAGGAGCCGTCGTTGAAAAAACAACAGAGGAAGTCCTGAGAGACTGGAACCATTTGAAGGATCTGATCTCTGTTTGTGAAGGTATTGACCTCAGAAAGTCCACCCATTTTCCATTACTACGAGCCATTTGGTAGTTTTGTAGTATGCTTATGCTTTGAGACAAGTTTTCATGTATAAAATGCTGTCTGAGAAAGGATCTCTTGTCACGTTTCCTCGTTGAACTTTTTGCAGCGCAGCGGAAGATTGGCGAAACCTCATTGAATCAGAAAAGTTCTAGATCTCATCAAATTATTAAACTAGTAAAGCTCTAATCTATCAGTGGATGATCTAAGGAACAAAGATTTATCTCTTTTATAGCTTAGTGCCTTATCTTGGTTGTTAATTTTTTGTAGACAGTTGAAAGCTCTGCTCGAGAGTTCCTAGGCAAAGAAAACTCCGCCACTCTCATAGCGAGTGTGGTATGTACTTATCTGCTTTATCTGTTTTGGGTCATAATGCTCTAAATTTTGCCCAGTCATCGTGTTTGTGGTCATTGTTCTTTATGTACAGAATTTCATTGATTTGGCCGGGAGCGAGCGCGCATCGCAGGCCTTATCAGCTGGTGCAAGACTCAAGGAGGGTTGTCACATCAATAGAAGTTTGCTGACTCTAGGAACTGTGATACGCAAACTCAGGTGTGGAACTGTACTTTGGTTAACAATACCAAAGTTTTTTTAACATTTGCCAGAGTTCAATATCGATGAAACAAAAGACTGGTCTTACAAGCTTCTCTATTTGTTTTCTGAGAGATAATGTGCATTAACGTAAAGACTATCAACATGATGCAGCATGGGAAGACAAGGACACATCAACTATAGAGACTCCAAGCTCACACGCATTCTTCAGCCGTGTTTGGGGGGAAATGCCAGAACCGCCATAGTCTGCACGCTGAGCCCAGCAAGGAGCCATGTGGAGCAGACTAGAAACACGCTTTTGTTTGCCTGCTGTGCTAAGGAAGTCACCACGAAGGCGCAGATCAATGTTGTTATGTCAGACAAAGCTTTGGTGAAGCAACTACAGCGTGAGCTAGCCAGGCTCGAAAGCGAGCTGAGAAACCCAGCCCCTGCCTCCTCAAGTTGCGATTGTGGGGTTGTGCTGAGAAAGAAAGATCTTCAGATACAAAAGGTATGTGCTTCAATGAAAACCCAAAAGTAATTCCACAGATCCGTTGGCATGCTTGGTTGATTTATAGGTAGTTGGATTTACTCTGATTAAGGTTATGATGTTGTGCAGATGGAGAAGCAACTCGTAGAAATGACTAAACAGCGGGATCTTGCTCAGTCTCGGCTTGAAGACTACATGAGGATGGTTGAACAAGATGAATCTTCGAAGGTATCAGTTTAATCGACATATAATCAAATAATCGAATAATCTAATAACCTGCAGATGTGATTGCATTTCTGCCTCAACCGATTGCTTATTTTCTTCCCTTTTTCGAAGGCTGGAACTCCACATTTCCGTAACCGTAACAACAAGTGGGGCGATGGCTCAGTGTCAGAAGCATCGGGCGTGGTTGATCCAGACAGGACTAGTCTCATATCAGATGGCACGTCCACGCCTCTGTCGACTGCAAGAGCTCCTCTTCGGTCTCACCCTGACGAGGATCTGGAGGAAGTATTGTCTCCTGATCGTTCAGGAGATCAATCTGAAGAATATTGCAAGGAAGTACAATGCATTGAAGTGGACGAATCAGCCAGTGACATTGTTAACAACGATGAAGAAAGGGCAGACGCAGAAACACATTTGGGCCACAGTGCAACGGCAAACGGTGGAACAGGTGTCGCTCAAAATAGGAATCCGTCAAGTGTTAGAAGCGTTAGGGTGAGGAAGAGTTGGAGCCGCGGAGATACTGCGCCGGGGACAAGCACTCCCCCTGACGCCCTGGAGATAGACTACCCTGGAAGACCGGAGGTTCATGGTATTGCGTTTCCTGAGTTAGAGTCTGGCTCTGGTAATAAATTGTTGAGGAATGACTCAATGTCTTCTCGCGGAACCGATTCCACTGAGGCTCACAGCGTTGGAACACCAATGGTGGGAGAAGATGGAGGTATCACCAGCATCCGGTCATTTGTTGAAGGGCTCAAGGAGATGGTAAGAACCACCTCTTTCTTTTGCTACGAATGATTGAACTTCTTACGCCAAACTTTGTGTTCAGGTTTTGGATCCTTAGATGGTCAAAATTACTCACGTGTCAAGCTTTGTTGTTTCAGGTTTCGGATCCTGATAATTCAGGAAAAATGGGGAATGACATTGGTCTGGAGGCTATGGAGAAAGAGGTGTCTGGGACAATGACGAACTGGGCAGAGGAATTCAACAGACAAAGGGAACAGATTCTGGAACTTTGGCAGACATGTCATGTCTCGTTAGTGCACAGAACATACTTCTTCTTGCTCTTCACGGGAGATCAAGCAGATTCGATATACATCGGAGTAGAGCTAAGAAGACTCTCCTTTATGAAAGAAAGCTTTTCTCAAGGAAACAAAGCCTTTGAAAGAGGACAAACGCTCACAGTAGCTTCAAGGTTAGTTAGTTCCTTTAGCATTTCGCGTTTGCATCCGCAGAAAAACAGCTAGTGTTTTATTTTACCTTCGCGTTTTTTTTGGTATCGTTGTAGTTTGAAGGCACTTCAGAGGGAGAGACGGATGCTAAGCAAGCTGGTTGGGAAGAGGTTTTCTGTAGAAGAAAGGAAGAGGCTTTATGAGAAGTTTGGGATCGATGTTAACTCGAAACGCCGGCGGTTGCAGCTGGCAAACCAGCTCTGGAGTAAACCCAAGGACATAACCCACGCGGTCGATAGCGCAGCTGTTGTAGCGAAGCTCGTAAGGTTCGTTGAGCAAGGAAGAGCAATGAAGGAGATGTTTGGTCTGAGCTTCACGCCTCCACTTCCGACAACTCGGAGATCTCTTACCTGGAGAAAAAGCATGACCACGTTTTTCTGAACGCGTTCACATCAATGTTTTTTTAAGGCTGTATATCATTTAGGTGGGTTTTTTTGTTTCTGTGTTTGATGAATTAGATGTTTGAACAGCTTAGCGTTGATCTCTCAGTTTGTTTTGCTATAATGGGAGGGTTTTTGATTTGGAAACAGACAAGAGATTTATCTGATTGTGATCCTAGTTCTATCATCATTGGTTATGTGCGTGATATAATATCAGACTCTTGTCCTAGTTTCTGCAACGACTAATCTCTTCACATGAGTAATGATTGGAATTAGTTATGGCCTTATTACAAGAAAACGTTTCAAGCCCAATGACTCCTAAAATGTTCATTGAGTAAAAAACTAGTATACTTCTTCTGCTTTTAAGTAAAGAACACAGTCGCTCTGAATGAAAAAAGAAACAATCTTTTGAAAGTGAAAACACCCAGCTCCATCCTAACGCAGGTTCAAGTACAGACGTTGGAATCCAAACACTCAAAATAAACTCAAGGAAAGAAAGACGTTGAGCAAATAACGTAACAACCAAATCACTCTAAATATCGAGAGTGCAATCATCTATGATGGTTAACTCAAGATGATATCTTGGAACTAGATCCTCTTCAAACAACAAAAACAATAAGCTAAAATCATGAAACTTTCTGACCTCTCCTGCTTGCACCATTGATCCATGATGATACATATTTAAAATAAAACATTAAACGAAACCAAACGAGTTTAACACAATCGTCCATTACAATATGCAATGAACATCTTACGAGGCTCTAGAATTTTTGTATAGCTGAACTCTCCTACATTCAACCATCCGAACATGATTCAACATTCGTCTGTTGTGTCTGTTGTGTGACACACATTCTATCACACCAATGTGGCTCGGGTCTACAATCTTCCTACACCAACTTAACTAGACAACAATCTACGATGGACCGATGGTAATGGTCAATTAAAAAACCAAAAATAATTCCTTAATGAAAATCAACATTCTTCTGCACAAATAGGCACCAATCCAGCAACATTTTATTCAATCAAACAAAAAAAACACAGACGAGTTTATACTCAATGATTCGTGAAGAAGAAGTATACAGACAAATCAAAGAACTGGAAAGTCACCAAAGGAGAAAAAACCGTAACGATAGTGAAAATCTTCAGATGAGCTTGAAAGGGAGAGGCCAAGGAGTGGACCTGGGAACCTCGAGCTTATCTTTGATCCTCTCAATCATCTTCTGCTTCTTCCCTCTCGAGTTCCCGTACGATCCTTTGAACCTTTTCCCTTTCTTCGTCTTACTATCCCCTCTCCCGCACACTTCCATCGCCGCCGCCGCCGGGGTTAACGAAGAATACCTTGCCACTGCTGCTGGCGTACCCTGCACCATCATAATCCGTCGCGTCATCGCGCCGCACCACTGCCTCGCCGCCGCCATCTCTCTCTCCCTCTTCCTCTCCGTCTCGCACGCTCTTAGACGGAAACATTTCTAAAACCCGCAGGGTTCACCTTTGGGCCAGAAATTGGGAGGAATGGGCTTCAATCGTTAAAGCCCATTAAGGGCCCACTAAGTTCTCTTTCACCCCTCCACCATTCACTGTAAACGATCAAATCAAAACACACGATAGATTCACGTGGATAACTTGGTGAATCTAATCGCGAGGCCCTCACTAAACCATCCTATCAAGATAACAGCATACATAACATGTGCTAATATTGCTAGACTAGACAAGGTCAAAAGCTAAAGCAGAATGCTCTTGGTGTTGGTCTTTGCAGGAGTAACAAATGGGACTGCGCCAAACCCGGTCAGGCTTGGGGAGATGTGTCAGCAGCTAGGCAGCTGCCACTGTGGTTCTTGAAGGACAGGTCTTACCTGTAAGAGCCAAAGAGCTTGGCTTTGAATTCAAGTACGAATATGTAAAAGATGCACTCAGAGCCATTATGCAATAATGTGAGCATCCATCGCTATACCATAAGATTTGGTCACAGCAAAGACAATATCAGAAGTCTCAGATTTTTACAGAAAAAATTCAGAGAAAGAAGACATGACTTGATTCAGTATCCAAATCACAGACCATGCGACATATCAAGCAATAAATTTATTAAATTATTCGTTTTTCCTGGTTTGATTCGAAGTACAACGAATAGTTATAGTACACAACATGAGACGATCATAAAAATAAACTGAGCAGAGACTGATCAACCCCTCAACGAATACTTCTTCCCAGTGAAAGCTTGGAACTTAGGCTCTTCTTTCTTCTCCTCTTCCTCTGGTTTCGTCTCTTTTCCAGCTCCAACCTGAGAGAAAAAACAAAATTAAGAGAACAACCATTCATTTGTATTTGGTCTCTCAGTCCCATTGCAGCTATTCTCAACTATCACAAAGTTTGAAAAGACTACCTTTGGAGCTTCTTTTGGAGCACGGTTTGCGTTTCCCCCAAACACAAGCTTTCCTTGAGCCTGTCGAGCAGAGCTACTACTTGCTACAGAAGCCTGTCCATTCCCATTAGCAACAGCAGGCTGTTTATCTTTTGAGCTAGAGGAGGAGGAAGCAGATGCAGCTGGCGGCTCATACGAAAGAGGTCTCCCATCTAACCGTCTTCCAGATCCAGTGAAAGGGTTGAACTTTGGTTCAGGTTCAGGCACAACTTCCTCTGCTGAATTAAAAAAAATAAAAATAAACCACGAAGCTAATAATAACTCAATCTGATGAGTGATGATTCCATGTCCAATAGATACATACCTTTAGCCGGACCCTTAGCTGCAGCAGGTGCTGTTTTGGGACGTTCAGGCTCCTTGTAATCAAGGGGAGGTGCAAAATCAACCTCACAGTCTGTCTCAATGATGCTGATTCCATTAGCAGGCTTTGTTTCAACTATATCTATAAAGTACTTCTTATTGTTGTACGGAACCATAATGCTATCCCCAGTGGTTAGGCATGAGTAATTCCTCAAAGCAGTCTCCAAGCTGCAAAGGTTTCATTCTTTCATCAGCACAAGAAAGTACACTATCCAAAGCAAGAATCAACAAGACAAAGTAGATGAGGGACTCACATGGCTTTCGGATTAGATATATCCAGGAAGTCCGTAGTGTGCGGCTGTAGCTTAACATAGGTTCCCTTTGGAAGAGTGACGTTTCTGACTTTCACAATGTCTCCTTCTTGCAGCAGAAGATTCTGCATCATCTGGGAACATATCAAAGTAGCAAAACAATCAGGAATCATGATCAAAGAGTGACAATCAAACGAGGAAACTGATAACTTACCCAATATGGCATGTAAATCATGCCTTCTTCAGCGATGAACTCAAGGACTCCACAGTGTGAAACACGTTCGATTCCAGCATTACGAAGTTCAAACAGCATTGGATAGTCAATATGCAGAGAGGCTGTAAAGTTTCCCCCAACATTAGTACTCTGATATAATTATTAAAACCAACTCCTAAAGAGAGAGAAAGAGAGAACGTATTGGCATACCGAGACGGTCAAGTGCTGATGGTGGCATTATAACTGAAAATGATTTTAACAGACACAAAGTCAAACTCAAAACATGAATACTATAAAATAGTAACAATTGACTGGAAACAGACATGAAGAAAAGAAAAAAAAGAAAAAGTCTTACTCTTGTCACCACTTTCAATTTGGGGCTGCAAAAGAGAGAAAAGGTAGCAGAAATTAGGAACTCAAGCAATCACAATTCAAAATTTCAAACTCAGCGTTGTTATGAATTCACTCAGACGACTACGGTTTCAACATAACACCGCACACTCTCAGATTAACTTATCAAACGGAAAGTAGAGAGAGAGAGAGGATATAAAAAACCTTGTCGATAAAAGATGCAGGATAACACCGGTAAGTCTGCTCAAAGGAGGTTCCATGGTAATGGTATCCGTCGAAAAACTGCATTGTGTTAAGTGATTATTGATTGAAGGTTAAAAGAGAAACCTTTGTGGATAAAAAAGGTTCGAAAAAGAAAACACTTACCATAGTTTAGGTGGTAGATAAATAAAGCAGACACCCAACTTCCAACCTAGCCAAAAAGAAACGTCACTTATATAAGAACCACTGAGAGATCCAAAAGCATAATCCTTTACATAAATTTAGGGAAAGGAGAACAAGGGCCTTCATAAAGTTAAGGGCTTTCACTAATTCGAATCATAAGAAAAACCTAGATTCGATCTAGAATTCGCACAATACAACCTTACCCACAAAGATTAAGATCCTTATAAACCTAACTAAGTCACCAATTCTTATATTATTCACCCCAAATCTGAAGAATCCAATCACAACAACATAAGCTATTTGGAAAGTATAAGAGCGATACAAAAACCAAAGCTGAAAACTTTGAATCGAAAGCTAGCTTTTGAGATAATCAGACGAAAACTAGGGATATCGAATCGATTGAGCTACAGATTGGAGAATTACCTGAGAGAGATAGAGAGAGAGAACAATTGATGAACCCAACACCGAAGCAAAGTAAACTTGGAAACAGTGATTATCTTATATATACGAAACGTTGCGTAATGATATTGGGCCTACACATACGATATTAGTTAGCCCATTAAGGATGAGTAATTAGCTGGCCCATTAAACTCTCACGATTGATCATCATCTTCTTTTTAAGATCTAAACGTGTGCGTTACCAAAAACACTCGAGTGACAACTCTCAATCTGACCAGATACTCACCCTATCAGGAAGAAGAAGAGCTGAAGATGGAGATAACTTTGAACAGTGGCTACAAGATGCCGATCGTCGGCTTAGGAGTGTGGAGAATGGAGAAGGAAGGGATTCGAGACCTCGTCATCAACTCCATCAAGATCGGCTACCGCCACCTCGACTGTGCTGGTACTCTCTCTCACTCTTTCTCTCTCAGATCTTTTGTGCTGTTGCTTGGGGGTTCGTCTGGAGATGTGAATTAGAGTAATGGGTTTTTCCAAAGCTGGAATTTTTAATTTGGAAAATGTCTAAAGATTTGAGCTTTGTTAATTTGCAGTGAATCCTCCTGAGAATGATCTAATTGTTTTATTTTTACTTTTTTGTTATATAGAAAGCTCACAGGTTTAAGTTTTCTTTGTGATTAATGGGAGTAGCTTTCTTCTGTTGCGTCTTATTATGTATCATTTTACTTGGGCATAGCTGATTATAAGAACGAAGCTGAAGTTGGTGAGGCTCTCTCGGAAGCATTCAAGGAAGGTTTAGTCAAGAGAGAGGATCTCTTCGTTACAACCAAGGTCCCACCCCCACCCCACTTGATTCTACTTATCTTTAATCTTAAAAGATGAGAAATGAGATAACTCTTGAGAGTTCTGATTTTTTTTTTTTTTTGCAGCTATGGAACTCAGACCATGGCCATGTTATTGAGGCGTGCAAGGACAGTCTCAAGAAACTTCAACTTGATTATCTCGACCTTTACCTCGTTCATTTCCCCGTTGCAACTAAGCACACTGGTAACAACATCTCTTCCTGTGAGACCACTGCATTTTTTTTTTGTTTCCTCCTATTTGACCATGTGCTTTTTGCAGGAGTTGGAACCACCGACAGTGCTTTGGGCGATGATGGAGTGTTGGATATAGATACCACCATTTCTCTTGAAACTACATGGCATGACATGGAAAAGCTTGTTTCTATGGGTCTGGTCCGCAGCATTGGAATCAGGTATATGAGGCTAGAAGAAAATCATCTATAAGGCGAGCGCCTTTTGCGCCAAGGCGCAAGGCGCACTCAGGCGACAGCCCCATCGCCATGCACCTCCCAGGCGAGGGTATGGTCCCTAAGGCGTGCGCCATGGTGCGCTTTTAGCTTAAATCTAAGGCATCTAAGGCACTAAAAGCGCTTGAAAGGCGTGCCTTGTAGATTCCTATCAAAACATAATGTTTTGACCTAACTTTATTCATGTCCTATGTTCTAATCGTGACATGGCTGCCGTTCTGTTACATACTCTAAGTGAAGAAGACGACTAACTGTAACCTAATTAACTCTAATAATAACTCAGCCTGGTTTAATTCACTAAACCATGTGCATTTCAAGTTATTTTAATGAACCAACTCAATTAATAAACTAACCAACCAAGAAAAAGGTTTATTGAACCAAGTATGAAAGTTTTTTAAACCAATTTAGAACCAATTGAAACAACTTTCTGGAACTGAGAAACGTCCCAAAGGCGAGCGATTTAATGCGCCATGGCGCAAGGCGCAAAGCTAGGAGCATATCGCCTTAGTGCGCCTAGCGCTTTTTAAAACACAGATCTATATACTTCTTTTTTTTTTTAATTATCAAATACAATGAATGATGCAAAGTCTCACAATATCTTTAACTACGCCTTTTGTTTTGGTTGTTGCAGTAACTATGACGTGTTTCTAACGAGGGATTGCTTGGCGTACTCCAAGATCAAGCCTGCAGTGAATCAGATAGAGACACATCCTTACTTCCAACGCGACTCTCTTGTGAAATTCTGCCAAAAGCATGGTATCTGTGTCACAGCTCATACTCCTCTGGGAGGTGCCACGGCCAATGCAGAGTGGTTTGGTACCGTGTCATGTCTCGATGACCCAGCTCTCAAAGTAAGGCCAGCTTATTATTTGTTTGGATTGAAACAGTTAAAAAGATTGAACACTTTGACTGTTGTCTGAAGAATCCTTCTTGTTGTTGTTGACAGGAAGTGGCGGAGAAGTACAAAAAGACAGTGGCACAGGTGGTGCTGAGGTGGGGGATACAGAGGAACACAGTGGTGATACCAAAGACATCGAAGCCTGAGAGGTTGGAAGAGAATTTTAAGGTTTTCGACTTCGAACTGGCGAAAGAGGACATGGAAGTGATCAAGAGCATGGACAGAAAGTACCGTACGAACCAACCGGCCAAGTTTTGGGGGATTGATCTCTACGCTTGAATGAATGAATGAATTTGATCACCGTGCTCTTGTCTCTCATGAATCTATTATGAATAAGAGAAGAAGCTAAGTCGTAGCTTCTTCACCTGTGGGACATTCTCAATGGTTATTTAAACTCGTATGTTGAACAAGTTATGGTTTTAGTATCACTCACATTTTATGCTGAAGATGAAAAAAGAGTGTCAGTTTTTCTTGTTATACACACAATGAAGGATCCTTTTGAAATAGTGTAGTCTACACAGAAAGATGAAAAAGGCGAAAGTGCCCTTGATGTTTGTTATTGGCTGTGCCCTTGATGTTTGTTATTGGCTGGAATTAGAGATGAAGGGTACTTTAGTAAATGACAAGAGTAAGTAAGTATTGAGCTTCTCTCTTCTTCTAGCCTTGGTCATGAACAAGAAGATTATGTCTATCCTTGTACTCGAAAGAAGACCAAGCTCTCTTTGCTAAAAAGGAATCCCTAGCAGCTCGGGACGAAGCTCTTCTGCAACGAGACAAAGCTTTGACCGAAAGAGACAAAGCTCTCATAGAGAGGGACAACGCATTTGTGCGCTTCAACACCATGTAAACAGTCTCAACTTTGCTTTGTCAGGAGGGAAATGCTGTGAGGGGGGGGTGATGGTGAAACCCACAAACTTGTTGCCTCTTCCCTCTTTCAACAACCAACAAGAAGAAGAAGAAGGTGACCAAAAAGAAGAAGGAGAACATACCAAAAGGCAAGAAACTGGGTGATGAAGATAAAGAAATTGTAAAACAGATTGGGACTATAACGACGTTGGTTTAAACTTCGATGAGAGGAAGACAATGCAAGTGCTTGTGTGCACATGCACATCAGTGTTACATAATTGTCTTGCTGCGCAACCACCTTGTCGCAACACCCATTACCGCAGATGCCAAACAAGAGGCTTTCTAGGGTAGGAGGGAGGAAAATGAGCGGGAACGTGTTCTCAAGATTACTAAGCTGTTTAGTAGCAGAAAGGATATGATCTGTGGTGTCTTGTTGATCTAAAAGACTATTGGGCTAGGCACGGGACTAACCGCTACATCACTATCAATTAGCTAGCCTCCAGTGTTCTCTCGTGTGTTGTTAATAACCAAGTCTAGTTGTTTGTCGTCTCTTTTTCCATAGTGCTTCTGTTTACGAATCAATCTTCCATTTAAAATAAAAAAATCAATGTCATGAATAAGTAAAAAATATAAAATTATGTTTTTGTTTTATATAAAATGCAAAATTAATAGTATTAAAATATAGAAAATACAAAACATGTAGATATGAAAATTAATATTATAAATTATCTTTATGTATAACAATTCTTTTATAAAAAACTTTGCATATATATTCAATAATATTGTGACAGATATTTGTGAACTACTAAAATTAATTAATTTGATAATGTTTTTTGTAAGACTAATATGTTAGTAAGTCAACTAAATGGAATACAATTATTAAAAATGAACAAGTAATTTTTTTATTTATTTTGAATCATATATTTTTATTTAAAAGCCTTATATATATTAGATATACAAATCTAATACGTATCCGTTACTTAATTTTATTAAAAATCTTGATTTTACGTTTCTATATGATTTTGCTCTCACGTATCCGCTTTCGATTTCATGTAACATAGACGAAGAGTAAGAGAAATATTTGTTTTTGACTTAAAAGAGGTTAATTTTCAGAGTAAAAATCTTCTAACAGTAAGATTACAGAATCTTCTAGCTTTTTAAAAGTAAAAAATCAAAATTGTATTTAACGTGTACCCTTCACTCACTAGTGGTCTAATTCTTTTTTTAAAAACTATCTGAAAATGGAGAGGGGTCAGGAGAAAGGCACTGAGAAGCAGGTGGAAACGGCAGAGATGGTTCGCCAAAACGAGAGCATTCTTGGAGATTCCAAACCTGGCGATCGTCAAAGTTTTGGTGATGAGCAGCTCAGCTACGTTCACATCAGGAATTGCCTTAGCCTTTGAATGGTTATTTCACGGCAGGAGCCACACAGGATTCACGTGGATCATCTACTACGCATTGTTCTTGATCTGTCTTCCTCTTCTCCTCTTGATTGGTCTCCGTATCCTCATGGCCATCTCTTGCTCTAGCCGCGGCTCATCCAGTCAGATTGTAGACTCAGTCGCAGCAGCAGCAGCCAAAGACCCTTGTGCTGATGAGGCGCAGAAAACTGAAGAAACGGAGAAAAACAGTTGCCGGAGTTTAGCTGTTGTAGTTGATTCTGATGAAAGGAAGATGAACAGAGACGAGAAAACTCTAAAACGCGCCGTTTCATTCCCTTCTCATGGCAAAGTAAGATCATGTCGTACTCGTTAAAGACAAAAATGAAAAAAAAACTAATGTTGTTTAACTTTTAGTTATCAGATTGATCCAGGAATCTAATAATCATAATAATAAACATTTCTGAAGTTTTCTTTGACATTTTTTTTCAATGATCCTCAGAAAAATCGAATTTAGTAGACTTTTTCTCTTCTGTTCTGTTTTTGCATTACGAGTGTCTCGAAATCGTAAAGTTCATGAATATTGTCACGTGTCATGACGAGTCCAATCAATGAGGTTGCATATGTGTGGGTTCCATGTGCCGCGTCAATGTCTCAACAATCCGCACACGTGCGGCGATTTCGAAAAGTTCATTTTCAACGATTAGTTGCGAGAGGACTGGATTCTATTTGAAAATGATTAGATAGGATTAAAGAAAAAAAATCCCCAGTTGACTGGACCCTTGGAGTTTGGGCCTATGCGCATGTACATAACATTAAACTATACGGTAAAATTATTTTAAACAAGCGGTAAGAGCATCTCCAATGTATATCTCTATATTTTCCTCTAAAATAGAGATCTCTATTATAGAGGTGAATTTGCTCTAATGTATGTCTCTATAATAGAGTTCCTCTATTTTAGAGGAAAATATAGAGGAATCCTACTTTTTACTTCTATATTTAGAGATGAAAATAACAAATCTCTATATTTTCCTCTATAAATAGAGGAACTCTATTATAGAGGCATACATTGGAGCAAATTCACCTCTATAATAGAGTTTCTCTATTTTAGAGGAAAATATAGAGATAATAATAGAGGTAGATTGGAGATGGTCTAACAAGCTAAACACTGAGAGCATATCATTTCTGATATTGCGAGTTTGTATCGTTTTTTAATTCAATAAATTCTAGACCAAAATTCATAATTTCTTAGGGATAGAAACAATATTCTATTGTTAAATATTTTGTTCGTGGCTACTGAAACTCGAACCTAACATTTTAGAAAAAAACTTTATTAGTAGAGTTACAATTCCGGATAAAATTTATGAATGATAACTATTTAAATGATACATTCGATATTGCTAAACTAGTACTCCCTCCGTATTTTTATATATAACGTTTTGCCTTTTTCACACAAAACAATAAACACTGCAAAATTCCTTTAGCATCCTCATTCATAATTAACTAAAGACTAGAAGAGTTGAATATGTTAATAATATAAAGAGTAAATAAAATTATTATTATTATATCTTACCTAGTTTTTTGGAAAACGTCAGATATATTGGAACAAAAAAAACTTCTAAAACGTCATCTAAATCTAAACGGAGAAAGTATTTAGCTCTAAATTATTCGACTAAAAATGGTTCACTATATTAACAATGACTCACTATATGACAGTTTTATCCCATTAGCTCTTTGTTTGACCTAAAAAAAGATTTCAAGTTAATTCATTTGGGTTTTATAATGTAGTGTTATTCGATGATTGATTTTAAATCTTTTATCGAAATCTTGTGTTATTGGTTGTTATATTTAATTTTTTTTGTTAAGAAATTATGAAATCTAGTGTTATTGGTTCTAGTATTTACAATCTTTTCACTAAAATAATTTAAAATCTATTGTTATTCAATTTAAGATTTAAATCCAAGATTTTAAATCATGTGTTATTCATGTTTTATAAAAAAAATCAATTCCTTTGACTTAAAATATTTTCAATGGATTTGAATACAACTTTATGTGTAAAATATTTGAGTCAAAATGAAACATATCTAAATAAATCATAATCTTAGATTGTAAAATGAATCAAAAAAAAATAAAATAGGGTAAAATTTAAAATCTACCCTATTTTAAATCTGATAGAGTTGATTTCAACATATATAACCAATAACACCCACTAAGCTCTTTTTAAATGTAATTTACAAAAAAAAAAACTTAAATCTCTTTTTGGAAGTATAAGGGGGTGTTATTCAATAGGTGGTTTATAATCAATTCTCAATTGTAATCAATAAAATTTTAAATTTAAACATAGTTTTTAGCTAATGAATTCTAAAATTTCTGGAGTGTACCTTGGATTTTGATTTCAATTATTTGTTCATGAGAATTCACCACAAATTATTTGAAATTAATTTTAAATAATTATTTTTAAAATATTTTGAAGTTGAATAACACTAGATTTTAAAAACTGGATTTAAATCATTTGTTGAATAACACCTCATTTTTACTAGATTTATAAATACCATATTTAATAACACTATATTTAAAATAAAGTTTAGAATCATTTGACTAACGGTGAATTTTACTTAGATTTAAACTCTATTAAAATACAAGATTGAATAATACCACCTAAAGGTTTTTCCTGCGACATGTAGTATTCTGGAATTCATTATACACTCTATTAAGTTTTCTACATTAAGTATTTTTTTGTCTTATTTAGTGTTAATTAATGCAGTCATTGACAATGTAAGTCATGGACAAATCTGATTGGTAGAATGGTGGTATAAAAAGGAATTACAATTCTAAAGTTGAATAAATGAATTAATATTGAAAGTTCCATTTACAGAAGATTTTATTCAGCAAAGAATTATTTATATTACAATTTTAGTACACACACTTTTTTCATCTCACAAAGTGTACATAAACTAGTTTATTTTTTATTACTATACCAAACTTTTAAATTACACCATTTAACACCCTCAAATTAATAAAATTTTAGTTTTTGATTAAATATTACCACTTAATACAAAGTATTACTATTAACATAGTAAAATATATCAAATCTGTAAAACTAAATTTATGACTAAGAGATAAACAAAATTTTATTTTAGTAGGCTTTTAAAAATTGTCATATAAACTATAATTTATTAAAAACTAATGTTACCTAGTTAATATTATTTTTTACGGATAATGGTTTTAAGAAATCCATTTGATAAGAATTTAAAGGTTCTGAAAAAATATAAAACAATAACATATTAATAATAATTTAATGAAATTCATATTTTTTATTAAACGTGAATACTTCAAAATGTAGCACACATTTAAAATTTACTAGGCCTATAAATTCTGAGTTTTGCTATCTAATAGAAGCATAATAGGCTTGAAATAGTAGCAAATCTCTTGAATCCAACCTAAAACCTTCATAAAGTTTTAGACTACCATAAATCTATATATTTGGTGAAACGATTTATGAACATGAATTTTTATATCTTTATAATATGAAAAAAATGTGTAGGTATTATATATCATGTGACTCACTAAGTCATATACCTTATATATAGCCAAATAACTATCTGATATTTGAATATCCGACTAATTTTTTCACAAAGTTCCTCTAGTGTGTGAGTAGTCCATTATCAAGGATTAAAAATAAATATGATGTTATGTGTGGTTTATGGAATAACTTATTTTTCAATTGGGAAAAAAGATCATTTATTCTCTAAATTTTAAATTTAATGGTGAACTATAATGAATTTGTCGATTTAAGTAATATACATACAAATAATATATTAACAGAATAAAAAATGTACCAAAATTATATTTTGGAAATATATGAATTTAATTTCTTATACAAGATCTTAGGATTAACTTTAGTTTTTCACAACGGAGTTCTGTTGATAAAAATAATAATGAAAAAAAATTGTGTACAGACTAAGGGAAAGTTAGAAGAAAAATTGGTAAATCCAAAAAGAAGGGAGGATGAATGTTGTAAAATATCTAATAAATGATTCTTCTATTTTTGTCATTACATAGCATGAACCAACTATAAAAGGTGGTGCAAGGGGATTGAAGCAAACCAAGATACATCAGCAGCTTAAGTTCTTTGTTCATTGACTCCATCGTTGAATTCCTGAGGTATTCTTCTTACCGCACTTCCTTTTCGATCGTTTCTCTGCCATTTAACGCTCCAGTTTTGCTTATTTAATCATTATTACAATCATTATATCTGTTTCTCTTTCATTCTCTCAAAACAACGTAAGAAATGATGATGATTCTAACACTAGCACGAGCCGCGAGGGTTGTTGTGTACTGTCACCTTTTTTATGTTGCTTATTTATCTGTCGATTTTTTATTTTGGTTTCGGTAATTAAGAAAAGGAGTGATATGGAGACGAGTATTAATTAACTCCGATATGTATAATGCAGATAGTGACTTTGTTAACCATGGATCGCCAGGCCAAGAATGTTCCTTTCCAGACAAGCTTCGTCCTCTCCACCCATTGCCCGTGTCCTCCCAGTGGCCAGAACAGAGGCAGCATGCCGCCTCCTCGCCGGAGCTCATTGCCACCCCTTCCCCCAAAGAGACCAACAACAGCCAGACGTCATCAGCAAGTCGGGTTGCAGAATTTCAACCCCGGACCAAGGCTCCTCCCACCTCAGTCGCCCGTCTTCCGCTCATGGACCCCCATGAGTAGTCCTGCACCGTCATCGTCGTTCCAGTACTTTCAGCCAGCGCCGCCGGTGGCTTACCACAACGCGGCGTTGCCTCCGAGGCCCCCAACCACCTCCGTCAGTGCTCGCGGAAGTGCCTACAGCGGTAACGACTCAGCTGTTTTCCCCTCTATGGATGCTATGAAGATGATCTATCCGGAGCCCATAGAGATGCCCGTTGGCGTGAACTATTCAAAGGAAGGCCATGGGGAACCAACCGGTTTCATGGACCAGCAAGTCTACATGGACCTGGATGAGATTTTTGATTTTTCTACTAAGGATGATGACGTGGCCAGAATCGTTAGCGGATCTTCTGAGAATAACGCGGGTGTAAAGAAAAGAGCAGCACCTTCGAGAAAAACGAGAAGGAAGAGTGTTTCACCATCAGTGGATTGCAATAACAATTGGAAGTCCAGCGTGGCGATTGAAAAAGGGATGTTTACTGAATCTCAAATGAATGAGATTGCGCGCTCAGTGACACTCCAAAAATACGTTGTAACTGATCCTAAGTATGCCAAAAGGTAATTAAAAAAAAGCTACATAAGAAACCATGTAGTAATAATCTATGTGTGTCTATAGAGTCATATATACATATGATATGATGATATCTTCCATCATTTCAGGACGTTGTCAAACCGGGCAGCAGCACGACGTTCAGTCCAGAGGACGGCGCAGCACATTTTAAATTTGGAGGAAAAGGAACAAACTCTTGAGAAAGAGGGTGCTACACTAACTGTCCATACCAGGTTTGCGGAGGTGAGACAAACATTACATTAGCAACCAACCAACTTACTTTATCATTTTTTTTTAACGGTTCCTGAAAGATATGTTTTTGTTAAAGTTTGTGTCTGTTGTTGTTGTTGTTGTTTGCATTTACAGAAAACTAAATTGGGCCTGGAAGAGGAGAACATGAAGCTAAGGATTCGTTATCAAGGACTCCAGGACCAGTTCAAACGTGCTAATGGTACGAGCATCTTTAATTATAGTGATTTGTTCTTGAATCTATATATCTAGTGAATGTACTGCAGGTGTTGTTAATTGCATTTTAGACCTTTCCGCTTATGACCTCACTTGCATATACTAGTAATACGTAAATATTGTTGAAACAACGTATAAAGAAAGCTTGTTTATACTTGTGTTACTATTTCAAGATATGTAACTGTAGAAGCTATATATATATATATATATATATATATATATGTGTGTAGTGTTGTGTGCAGCCTCGAAGGAATGTAACAATGAAGAAATCAATTGGGTGAAGCAGAAGGGAAAAGAAGCGGTATTCCCAGACTGGGGGGATACGACAATGGACGAATTCTTGTTGGAGCAGCTGAACGAGTTAAATGAGGAGCCGGAGACGAAAAATTATGGTTTCGAATGAAGAGATCATCCATAGGAAGTTGAGAGAGGGTGTAGGTTCAAGGCCTGGATTGAAGTCAAAATGTCTTTTTCTTTTTTTTTTTTAAGTTGTTTTCATGAGTTGTATGGTCAGAGTCAGGTTGAGTAAAAAAAAAAAAAATTTATCTTAATTCAGTATGTAAGAAAAATGACTTGTAATCCTCTCTTGTACTTTCTCAGTTTGAGTAAGATTCTGTTTTTTTTTAATATATTAAATAAAATAATATTTAAAAAAATAATTTTTTTTTTTGAAGACCATATTTAAAAAAAATAATATAAAAGCTCTTTTCTCGGGTGTTCCTTTTTCCGACAAAGTGTAAGTCAAACGTTTCAAGAGTCAAGTCTTTTGTGGTTTTCTTCCTTTCTGTATTTGATTGATATGGTCAGAACAAAAAACAGAAAGAAAGAACAAGAGAGATTCGCATTCCATTTTTCGGTGGTTGCAGGTCAAAATTTGTTTCTTCTTCGATTAGGAAACTCAGTCACAGCGCGTTGATCTTTGCCATTGCTCTATGAAGAAAGAGTGTATATATTTACAGGATCTTCACCGCTATTCACCACCATCTTCTAAAACCTTCCAACTCCTTAGAGTTTTCTTCTTTCTGAAGCTTCGTTTTAGAGTGTTACAGATAAGATGCAGAGACCTAACTCTTCCTCTTCTTCTTCTTTGAATCCTTCTCCCATCCGCTTCCCAGTTCCCTTCACCGGAAATAGAGTCGGAACTCCTCCTCCTCCTCCCATCCCACCGACCTTTCAACCCAAACACTCCTTGCCGGCGGCGGCCGTGGAGGAGAGAACCGGCGCCGTGTTCAGCCCTTCTCTGCCTCCGTCGCCCTTCACCATGCATCACTCTCCTTCAAGGGTGGTGGCAGGCGGCAGCGGGAATCTACCGCCGAGAAACTCTCATAGGCGTTCCAATAGCGATCATACATTTGTGTTTAGCTCCATGTCGCCTCCGTTGATCCCTTCCAAGTCTTTGGAAAGATCAGTCTCGAGCTGCGGGGAGGCTTCAGATTGGTCTAAGTTGGTCAAGGAGGAAGAGCGCAGAACGTTTTCAGAGGGCTACGACGATGCTTTAAGGGCGTATATGAGACTTGACAAACTTGATGCGGAGAGAAATAGAGGGAGGACGAGGAAGATGACGAACGGTGGAAGCACCGGTGGTGACTCTGAAGGTGAGAGCAACGTGAAGAGGAGAGCCGGCGGAGACATTGCTCCCACCAGTGGACACTACCGGAGTGTTTCCCTGGACAGTTGCTGTTTCCGTGAAGATGATTATAGTGTCCGATTTGGAAAGTATGAGTTTAGTGCAGGTGACATGAAGAAGATCGCGGCAGATGAGACACTTGCTGGGATTGTTATGGCTGACCCTAAGCGTGTTAAAAGGTAGTGGTGTGACATTTTTTATTCATCCCCTTGGTTCTTTTTGTGACGTGTGTGTGTTTTTTTTTTTTAAACTATTTTGTTATTAGGATGTTGGCGAACCGCGCGTCTGCTGCACGTTCAAAGGAGCGGGAGACGCAATACATAGCGAAGTTGGAACACAAGGTGCAGACTCTTCAGATTGAGACCACTACTTTATCAGCTCACCTCACTTATTTGCAGGTCAGATAACACAAACTGTCAATGTTTTTGAATTAAGTCGGTAGGTAGTAGTAGTCTTTATCTTGTTTTCTTTTTGTGGTTCAGAGAGATAATATGGGGTTGCAGAACCAGAACAGTGAGCTCAAGTTTCGTCTTCAATCTATGGAGCAACAGACACAACTTCGCAATGGTAATATTATGTCGAAACTCTTCATTCTATATATGAGAGTAGCTTTACCTGTTGGTGTTGTATTCGAACTCGTTGGAAACAAGTCAGTGTGTGTCATGTCCTTCGCTGAATTTTTATCGTTTTTGTCGTTTCATGGAGGATATTCTTCTACCGTCAGAACTTTCCTTATTTAGAAAACCTTTTTTTTTTTCCATATATGAGTTAGTTTTTTTACTGCAAGATGATTGCATGCATCTCTGTGTAGTTCACTTAATAAAAAGCTTTAAATGTTTCTGCTGGCAACTGCATGTAATGTAGTGATCCTTGTCTATATTTCTTAGTTCTCCCTAGACAAGTAACGTTTTGTTTTTTCTTTCTTTAGAACTCATATCCTTTTCTTTTGCAGCTCTGTCTGAGAAACTGACTGAAGAATTCCAGCGATTGAGTCTGGTGATTGGTGTGCCGAACCGCAGCGAATCCAACATATCAAACGCGTCACTAACTCCGGAGATGTTTCAGCAGCAGCTTAGGATTAGCCAGTTACAACATCAGCATTACAATGAATAGTCTAACCAACTTATGTGATCCGCAGTTTCTTCATATATGATAAACTATCTTTATATGTGGAGAGTCTGTTTCTTTTTTCTTTCGAATATTTATACAAAACATTATAATGAGTATGCCCGGCAATTTTGATCATATATCCTGAAACATTTACATATATACATATGGTGATAAAATGAAGGCTCCTCCTTTTGGACAGAGTGATCTTCTGTCGTTTTGGTCATACTGCAGTTTGGATTTGAACTATTCATTTAAAACATCGTCTTCTCTCAAACAATTTGGCTTTCCCTTTTTAATGTGTTTAACAACATAATCAAAGGTGTTTGAAATCGTAACTCTTTTGGTTATGATGAACTAACAGCAAACCTTTATATTTTCTTTGAAAGATTATCTAAATTGTTATTGATACCTAAGCCAACACTACACTCATACATGGGTAAAGTTTCTTTGAATTAATTTTTGTCTACTGGTTCCTAACCCACACTTCTACCGAATTAGGTAAACGGAACTCAAAAGACTCATGATAATATTCTTTATATCCTCCTCTGCCATCACTGACTCTTTTCCTATTGGTAATGTATTTGTATGTTTAAACGAAAAAAAAATAAAGGAAACTCGTAACTTATGTAATGTGAGAAAACTAGTGAATGGATCCAGCTCCAAGGTTGTAATCAAATATCTTCCATCTCATAGAAAACAAAGGGAAGACAAGGGTCTATGTACAATACGTGAAACTAAAGAATTAAACATCCTCAGGGTTGTGATCTTACACACGCCACCACATAAACAACAACAAAATATAAGAACCAATAAGAACCAGAAACTTCCTACTATTACTGAAGTTGGAGGTTGTGATTACCTATTAGATGATGAACTAACATCAAAGTTTTATAGCATTTCCAATGTATTTTTTTTTAAACAGAGTAACTCCATAACAAAATTGGATTTGACTCTAACCCTAAGCCATTTCGGAATAAAAAATTAAGTAGGTTGGAGCATTTCTTACACTGAAGTGGAAAATGAAGTGAGGTTAGAGATGATTTTTTTTTTTGAAATATTATTAAATTGCTGGTGATACCTAAGCTAACACATTCATTCGTATCTAAAGTTTCTTGAATTATTTTTTTTCTTTATAGAGTTTCATCTAGAGTGTTATGTTTTAATTGGGTTTCGAGCTAGATTTGAGATATCTAATTTTTTATATATGTGATCCGCTCCATTTCAATTAAATACTTAGATTTGTGATATGTTTGGATTTGAAAATTATAAGTATTCAGATATATGGATATTCAATTTTTTTGAATATTCACAGATTATTTGATTCGATCGGTTAATTATATAAAAATAAAAAATAAATATAATACATATAACATGATTTTTTTTAATAAGCACAACATCATAATAAATAATAAATATATATAAAGTAGAACATTCTCTTCTCATGATGATATGATACCTCATCAAGAGGCTTGCTAAAAATTTGAAACCTACTCATTTTAACTACTTCACATGTTCTCGTCTTTATTATTTAGACCAAATTTATTAACAAAATAGATTTTTAAAAACAAGTAAAGAAAATTAAGAATAACAAAATTAAAGAAATTTGTTTATGATATTTCTTTTCCACTTTTCACCAAACCCACAACAACCAAAATCCGAAAAGCGAGTCATATAGATTTTCCCATCGCTTTGAAAACCTAATAAGTAACAAAATGATAAAAGCATAATCAAAGATTACTACATAACTATAACTAAGACAATTGTTTTATTTATTTATTTTTTAAAAAGAAAAAAAATATATAATAAAAATACATAATATAATCTAAAATACATAAATTTTAAGAATGAATAGGAAAAATTCATAAAGTTCCAACCAGAGTAAATGATTTTTTTAAGTAGTGTATCTTTTGGATTTTTTTTTTCCTTTTATGGTCACAAAACTTAAGTTAAAAATTAACAAAAAATCATGAAAAATCACACTTAGTAATTAGTACATAATTAAAATTAATATTCAAAAAATGGTTGAATAACAACCAACAAAAGATGAAAACAATAAATTTCCACAAAGCATGAAAAATCTTTAGAACAATCACAAAATACGTAAATGATATAAAGTGCACATCTATATATTATATCCAATCAAATATATAAAACCTACCCAACTTAACGCTGATTTATTAAAGCATTAATGAATATTTAGTCAAATCATTGGACTAAAAAGCTTCCACCTAACTTCTTTTTAATGTAATGAATAAAGAGAAATGAAGTCTTTAGTCAAACCGTATATATTATTAGCATATTTGGAAATACACACAATACAAAATGACATGGAAAAAAAAATGACTATACACGATAAATCAAATGAAAAAATACTTTAATATATATATATATATATATATATTCTCATTTCAACTTCCATGTAAGAAAACTAGTCAACAAAATAAGAGAATGAACTTATGTTTCCGGTAAACAAAAAATTAACGAAAATAACATAAAATATTAAAAATAGGTAAAAGAAAATTTAGAATAAAAAAATTGTTTATGATATTTTCTTTTCCAAATTTCATCAAACCCATGATAAAAATAATAATAAAGAAAGAGTGCATCACATAGATTTCCCCCATAGCTTGAGAAACTATAACAAAATGATGGAATCACAATAAATGATCACTATATAAATAAAACATAATTTTTTAAAAATAATTAGAAAAACAAAACATAATAAATAAAATAATATAACCCGAAATATAAAAAAATTAAGAATAAATAGGAAAAAATATAAAAGCCAAAAGTAGGTAATCCATTTAGGATTTTTATTTTTTTCACGTTGCATCAAAGCAATGTGAATGATCATTGAACTTTTTTCTCCCTTTTATACTCACAAAGCTCAAGTTTAGAAAAAACTATAAAAATTCATGAAAAGAACTACAATAAATAATTAAATATATAATTAAAATTAATATTTTAAAAATAGTTGGGAAAACAAACAACAAAAAGTAAAACAAAAATTTGGGCAGCGCACATAAAAACTTTAGAAAAATAAAAAAAATAAGTGAATGATATAAAACACAAATCTGAAATTATTGTATCCAATAAAATATCTAAATCCCACCCAATTTTTTTTATTCAATGAATAAAGAGACACGACGTCTTATATCAAACTCATATATTACTAACGTTGTAGAACTAATCACAATACAAAACTATATAGAGATAAAAGAATGAGAGTACATGATAAATTAAATAAAAAATACTTAAAAATATATAACTCCCATTTCAATTTCAGTGTAGAAAAAGTAGTCAACTAAATAAAACAGTGGGGTTATGTTTCCGTTAATCAAAACATAATGCTAATAGACCACAATTATTAAATATATATATATATATATATCCTACTATATAAAAGGGACTAAATTCAAGGCTTTTGAGACTATCCACCTCAGCCAAAATATTCTCATCTAAAAAGAATTAAAAATAAATATCATTTAGAAAATAATTAACTAACATACAACTTTTGATATTTCTAGAAATTTCAAATTTGTAACTGCTAATTTATTAATAGAATCATATATCTATATTGAATTATGTTATATTTTAATAGTTAGACTTTAAGGGTAAATAAATTATTAATTTATAATATATATAATTTATAACATTATATTGTAGTTATAAATAAAGAGAAAATAACCGGGAAGGATGAAGAAGCTCATGTAAAATTATGTAATTAAAATGGTAAAATGGTGAGTATGATGAGGTGAATCTAAGAAAATTTGTTGTACAAATTATGATGTTTTATTCGTCCACTATAATGATTTAAAATAAAATATATATTCACATAAATAAGTCAATATTTGTTGTTTTTTTTTGGTAAGATGTTAAGATTATTATTTTCTAAAAGGTTACACTGTTGTTTTTAAACAACTTATTACAGCAAGGAAACAAAAACAACCAACAACAACTCAAGGTAAAAAAAGCCTTAAGGAAGTCTTATACAAGAAATATAAAAAAGAAGTAGAGAAGACGATGAGAAAGAAGAACTTACCGGGTAAGAGAGGAGACGGTCACGCATCATACGGTCGAAAGAGGCAAGGATGACTGATGAAGGTGAGGAGACATGACTGAAAGTAGAGCTTGATGACTGGAGTAGCATGTGCATCTACGTTGACGCGAGGTTGATTGATCTAGGCTGCAACAGAGTGTAGATCAGCCGGAGGAGAAATCCAAACTTCAGCAGCAAAAGGCTCCCATATCAAGCGAGAGAAAGAGCACTCAAAGAAGAGATGATGGTGAGTCTCTATTTCCAGATTACAAAGGGCGCACGTTCCTGAGACATTTAATCCCCAACGCCTCAAACGATCCTTGGTTGGCAGTCTTCTCCGCAAAGCCAGCCATGATATAAACGCATTACGTGGAATATGTTTCTTGAACCAAATATTCTTGTGCCAATATGTATTGTTGATAGTGTTTATATTCTTTTCTGACATTAGTATCCATATTTTTTGATAAACTGATCCAAAGAGATTAGTTTGTGGAGCTAACCAAACGAGGATTATAGTGTTTACTTTGGAAAAAGTAATAGGTTGAATGATAGATGGCGTGCGTGCCTTTTCACATGGAAATCTGCACATATATTAAAATTATAAGTTTTGAATCATAGAGAAAATATAGTGTATATGACTGAAGTTGGTACATTCCGAAACTAAAGATGGCTGAAATTTTTCTTTGTCAAAATGCATAGATGTGAATCTTATATGAATAGAGTTCTACATTGCTTATAGCAGTGTAATAAATTCCGTGTGTAAAGGAGAAAAAATGTTATATAAGTGAAAACAAAAATTATGATTTTTTTCTTGTGCCTATAGGCTCTTCACAATTTGAAGAAGAAAGAACATATTGTGTGAAAATCTTTGGCTCGGTCAAATTTTATCCAGTTGTTTACAAAACTGTTGTTATCTGATTCATGTAATTTTTCAGTGTTGATTTAAAAGCCCAAAAAACCTATCTATACTGACTTTTTTATATTTTTTCTGTGATTTGAATTTAAAAAGAGATAAAACTTTCGATAAGTTATGTAAACTCAGAACAAGTATTTAGCTTTAGAAAGCATTTACATGTTTCAAACTTATAATATATACATATATAATGTTTAAAATTATGCATATAAAACTTGTGTAAAATGTGTCTGAATATGTTTCTCTTCTTTAATGTGTTAATCGTACTATATATAATATTATTTTAAAATTTCAAAAAGTTTATGTCACTATCACATACAAAAAACCATCAATAAAAAATATAATTCTCCATCTACAACAAAAAAATGAAAAATTATTAACATATAAATTTAAATTAAGAAAAACTAACATTGGAAAAATAAGAAGTTAATATAAAAAAAAAATTAACAAATAAATTTATAAGACATAATCCGCGCGAAGCGCGGAAAAAATCTCTAGTATATATAATGCAGAAATAAATTAAAGAAATTTGTTTATGATATTTTCTGTTAATCAAAAATATAACGCTGGTGAATTACAGTTATCACACACTAGGAAATCAGTTTCGTCCTCATGTTAATATTGTCTTATGATATAAAGAAACGTTTGCCAAAAAAAAACAACATCGATATATAAACAATTATCAAACCATAAAATTAAAAAGAAAACCAAAATCTCACACAAAGCAGAGGCAAACTCCTTGTAAGAAATAATATGGTTAGACTAAAAATAATTTTTTTTAATGGAAACACAAAGCAAACCCAGATAATTCAATATTGGCAAGCCAAATCATATGTTAACATTTGGATTAACACAAACCCTAAAATTCGTGAAACAATTTAAAACTTGTAAATGAACCAAATTTATATAATACTAGATTTTATACTTGCACTACGCGTGAATCTGTATTAATAATTTAATTTAATTTTATAATTATTTTTAAACTAATTATTTAATTGATTTATGTAATTTTTTATTTAAAATATGTTTGCTGATTTTATTATATATGTTTATTTATAACTATATCTTCAATTTAGTTATTTGTATTTATAAATGTAATACTTATATTTATAAACATATTAGTAATTTTTGAAAAATATTAACTTGTATTTTGAAATATTATGTAAATTACTTGATGCATGTAAACTGTTAATACATTATAAAACGATTGAGATACATGCATAATATCTAATTTGCTTTGTAGTCAGAAATTTTTTACAATTAATGTGTGATATATATATATATATATGTGTGTGTGTGTGTGTGATAATTTAATATTTAGATTTAAAATTTAATCACTATAAATATTTTGATGAACTCTAGTTAATATGAAATAGCCTTTGTAAGATAATATAAAAAGTAAAATAAATATAATAAATTTAACTAATGTTATGTAATATTTTTATTTATTGAATTAATAATATTGAGAATCTAAAGTATTAGATTTATCTTCTACTTTATTCAATTAATTATTTGTATTGTAGTTAAGCTTGTATGATTGTATAATGTATTACAATATATTATAATTTATTTTTGGTATAATAGTTAATACTTTTTTTTTGTTTTGGAGTTTATATGAAGATTTAGATCCTCTAAAAACAATTACATAATCTTGATTAAAAAATTTCTAGTTGCTAAATACTAACAATAAGATATCAAAAGTCTTAGATAACGTATTCATTGTAATCTTGAGACATTTTTTTTTCTATATATTCAAAATTTGTAAATTTGTATGTTTTTAGTTGGTTGATTGTAATACTTAGATAGTATATTTATATTGATAAATTCATATTGATTGTTCATTCTATTATTCTCTTATGTTATTTTTCATGCTAATTTATTGTTGATCTTCGTTATAAGTTTTCTTAAAAATCTTAACCAATTTATTTGACATGCTTTATTAGAATCTTTATTTTTCATCTATCTTATAAATATTATTCTCAAAATATATTCTTCGACATAACTCCACATAGAGCTTCTTAAATTTGATATATCTATGAAGTGAACCAGACTAATGATTATAAGAATTCATCATGTAGTTTGGAATTATCTTTTAGTATATCCGGTATTTTCTGGTGTTATGCATTTTTTGTCTATCACATTTTGTCTTCGACTTGTAAGATTTATTTTCTATCGCGGATGTTTTTTTTTGTTCACTATTATTCTTCATTCACTTCAAACCCTATATTTTTATGTGTTCCTTGTTCATTGGGATTATGCAATTCTTTGATTTGGATATTATTAAAGAAAATACATTAGATATTGATTTTTAATTTATTTTGAAAATACATTTTTTGAAATTTTATTTTGAATAGTATATTTTATTTTGTGTTCATGCAAGTTAAAAATCGTATATTCTTTATATTTTATTTTATTTTAGTTAATTTGTTTTGTTAATTTTTCAAATATTTAGTATATATATGAGTCATTTCCATTTTAATGATTTATTTATTAGTTTTCCTTATTTGATGTTAAATTCTATTGTCTATTGAAATAATCAGTTTTGGTAATTTTAACATTTTAAAAATAGTAAATCTGTAATTATAATTCTTAATATTTTGATTGGTTGCTTATAATCCTATGTGTATACTCTTAATGACTCATAACCTCAATTTTATATAGTAAATAAAATGATGTTTAGCATATTTTGGTGTTTTAAAAATATTATGTGAACATTTTTAATTATTTATACCCCTAAGTTATACATAGTATATGTTATTTGTGAATATTTTCATTAGCATATAGCAGAAAATATGAAAATCATGAGTAAATTTTATTTACTTATAATGTTTTTAAAGTCTTGCATTTTCTAAATTAACTTACCTTGTTTGATATTGGTTATATTTTTGTTAATTTATTAATAACAGTTAATATTACTTGTTTTAATTTTTTTATAGATATAACTGTTTGAAAGCCATGCATTTTTTATTTTTATTTTAAATTTTCGAAAATTTATATATATTCAGTTGAATTATATTTATTTTACTTTTTTTTTTACTTTTGTTAGCTTTTCTTATTTGATATTGATTTCTGTTTTATTTTGAAATAAATAATTTTTTGGAAATATTGACATTTTTGAAAATATTGAACTAAAATAATTATTTTGTCATTTTATGATTAATTGTTTTAAATCCTATGTGTTTTAAGTTATAGTATTTAATATTTTCAATGGCATAAAACCTAAACTTTAAAAAAATCTCGTGTTTTAAATTTATATGGTTCTAATTGTTTAAATATCTTACATTTTAAGTTAATTATTATTTTTGTAAGATATTTTATTTTAATTTTCGAAAGCATATTATATATTAAGTTGAATCATATATGATTCTTTGTCTTTTGTAAGTTTATCATATTTAAATTGATTTATATTTTATTTTGAAATAAACGATTTTAGGTAATATTTACATTTTTAGAAATAGCAAACTAAAATGTTGATTTGTCATATTCCTATTGGTTGTTTAATTTCATTTTTCATATAATTTTGAAAATATTAATATTTTCTATAAATAATAAACTAATATAATGATGTGTCAAAGTATGATTGGTCGTTTTAAAATAATTATTTTGTCATATTATGATTAGTTGTTTTAAATTCTATGTGTTTTAAGTTATATTATTTAGTATTTTCAATAGCATAAAACCTAAACTTCAAAAAACCACGTGTTTTAAATTTATATGGTTCTAATTGTTTAAATATCTTGCATTTTAAGTTAATTATTATTTTGTATGATATTTCTTTTTAAGTTAATTATTTTAAAATCACGTGTTTTAAATATCTTGCATTTTAAGTTAATTATTGCATTTCGCAAGTTAAAAATCACGTGTTTTAAATATCTTGCATTTTAAGTTAATTATTATTTTTGTAAGATATTTTATTTTAATTTTTGAAAACATATTATATTAAGTTGAATCATATATGATTCTTTGCCTTTTGTAAGTTTACCATATTTAAATTGATTTATATTTTATTTTGAAATAAACGATTTTTGGTAATATTTACATTTTTAGAAATAGCAAACTAAAATGTTGATTTTTCATATTTCTATTGGTTGTTTAATTTCGGTTTTGATATAATTTTGAAGATATTAATATTTTCTATAAATAATAAACTAATATAATGATGTGTCAAAATACGATTGATCGTTTTAAACTCTACATGGACGCCTTCATTGGCTTATAACCTCAACTTTTATATAGTATAGATATGTATCAATAGAATGACTTGTATATATAAGTAAATTACACACACACATATATATATATATGTAACCAAATCGAATATTCAGGTTTTTTAAATAGTATCTATGATTTGATTTATTTTATGGATATTATTTTTTACTATTTACTTTTACCCGAAGTTTTATAGATATTCAAATTTTTCAGATCGAGTTAAAACAAGATCAAATTAAATTTAACGAATAAAATATCCGGTCCTAATTCCATCAGATCACATTTGTTCTTACCTGGCATATTATGAGGCTTTGAGCTTATGTTCACTTTCTCATAAGAGTGCCATTATTAGTTCTAGATTTCTGTATCTTGCGGGAAAAAAAAATTTCTGTGGAAATCTTATATGTAGATGAAAGGTTCGATTGGGACATAAACATTCAAATACAGTATCTATCAACTTACGTTACTAGCACTAATAACAACTTACATTGGAAGGTGTAAGTAGTCAGGTACCTTCAAAACAAACAATCGATACAAGAAAAAAGAAATAAAAGAAAATGCGACGTGTACGGAATGGGACGAAAACGAAAAATTATTTCCTTTATTTTTCATTTTAGCTGCTCCTCTCATTGTTGTTGACAAAAAAAAGCTACCGTCGCATCTGATTGACTCATATCTATCCTTCTCCTTTTATTACGGCTCTTCTTCTGTCCATTCCTTTTTCATTTCCATTTTATTTGGTAATATATATTACGGTAAAAGTCTCAAGACTCTCAACCAACAAAAAAAAGACTAAAAAACATATTAGAGAACGGTTGAATCAATAGTGCTATACAAAAACTCGTGACAGAACCAAAACAATCGAAGCTTGCGAAATTCATCAAATGCTAAAATCTAACCAAATAAATTGAATTTCATTAGATTTGATTAAAATTTAGACCTAATACAAATATCATTGCCACGATGCCAAAATATATATATATATATATATCATTGCCTGATTGGATGTATATTGTACATATCAACTCTAGTATACATGTCTTTGTCATGAGACGTTATAGATATTATTGGGACATATTAGATGCAGTTTATTCCAAGCCACCAAAATTTACATGTGAGCCAAAAAAAATATTCTTGAGAGATAGAGGAAAAAAAGTATGTGCATTCAGTAGACTGGTTGCTATCGCTACAACACTATTTGTGGCTACTAGGGCAAGGAAAAGAGGGGAGTTTTTTTAAGAACAAAAGAGGGAATTTCAGTGCATTGAATTTGTGTTTTTAATTTTTATACTAAATATGTCTACATAAGTCTTTAAAATGTACACATATATTGTTTTCAAAAACAAACATAGACATATATATTAATATATATATATATATAGATATAAAACACCAAGTAAACACTAGAAACAATGCTTTCTCACTAGAGACAATAATGTTAAAAATCGAGTTTGTCATTAATTGAATGGTCCCATATGTTATCACCTATTAGTTTCTGTTTAAGTTTGTAATAGATATAAATTTATGTGTATATTTCTGAAAAATAAAGTTTATCTAACAAAAATGTGATACAATAACTTTCTCTGCAATTGAACGGAGAAAACGATTTAAAAAAAGAGAGAATACATACAATACAGATTTAATCATTTGATCAAACATTTCCTTCGAGGTGGAAAGAGAATTGATCGATATTTTTATTACATTGAACAGATTATAAACCATAAATAATATGGATTAGTTCTTATTAGGCAAGCCATCATTTAAATTATTATAGCTTGCAAAAAAAAACTAATTAAAACCTATTGAACGATAAGACAAACTTAGGGGCTAGACTTTAAGAATTAACAAACTAAAACCCAGGTTTTACATATAATCCACGTAAAAAGGGTCATTCTAGTTTGGAAAAAAACCCTTTGAATACATTATTCATCCAAAGCCCAAAGGTAGCGAAAAACATTAATATATATATAGAGCGGCGCTCTTTTTCTCATCTGATCATGGATGTTAGAGAGCGGAACACAACTTCCTCACAAGGAATAGTGAGTCCCATGTCGTGCTTGAATCCGAACTCTTCCTCTGCCTGTTGAAGCAAGCTCTTGAACTTAGGATGAGTCAAGAAGGATATGGGTACAATGTAACGGCTCCGCTTTTCCCCTACGTAGACCACGAAATGACCCTTTGGTACGTCTACAGGCAGACCATCCTCGTCGTAGCATTGATTCTTGGCCAAGCTCGAACATCTCTTGAGGATTTGCTTCAGCATTGCGGTTTGTGTTAGCTTTGGAGATCTCTTTGCCACCATTGTTAGTTATAAGTTCTTGAGGAAGAAAGACGCTGGGGTTTAAATGACGGAGAGATGGTGAAAGAGTTATTTATGGCTGAGAATGAGGATGGGGATGTGGTTTCTTAATTACACAAATTGTCAAATTATTTATTATTCAAAAATATTAGACATATGGTCAATTTGGTTGGATTCGTCTAGTATTAGTAGTAGTGTTCGATAGAAACAATTTAGGGTAATGTCGTAAACTCAACCACTCCTGAATTCATTTTTATGAATGGATGCAAAGTTGCAAACATGTTTTAGACCATGTATGTGTGTTTTGTGGTAAGTTATCTGTTGTGGATTTACTGAAAAACTCTAATTTTGTCGTAAAATATTCAGAGTAAAATATTCAAAGTAAAATATTTTAAAAATAAAATTCAAATATTAGATATATTATTTTCGATATGGTGTAAAGAATACTGTCATACGTTAATTTTATAGGATTAATTAATGTGGTGCAGTCAGACGTAAATTCTCATAAGAAATAGAATTATTGGCTATAGATTAATATGTACTATTTTTCATAGATTATAATATCATATTTCATCACACATTAAAGAAAAAAATTTGATTATTCAAATAATAGATATATTGTCGAACAACCAAAAAGAAATTTGAAAAATAAAACTTAAGAGTGTGAATTAATCCATTAAATGTGTTTTTAGTTGACAAAGAAACCCCCTTTGAATGTGAATTAAATTTCAACAAACCCATTTATTATTAGAGTAAATGATATCATCCTAACTTTTAAAAATTCATAATTGTGTGTATATATTAAATCAACTACTTTTGGTCCCTCCACTCTTCTCTCTTCTATTTTTTCTTAAGTTATAAATATGAAAACTATCATTTGTAAAGTATATTTCATTATTAAGTAAGAATATGTGTATATTGTATGTACTAAAAGTACGAATTATGTACTTATTAGCTTTTATATCTTTTTGTTAAGTTATTAGCTCCTTATATTACTTGCACCTCTTTTGTTACGTGCATAGTTGAATGTCCAGAGCATGCAATTACATGAGCTAGATGGTAAAGGTAGTTTTTGTGCTCCGATGCAAACAAACTCTAAAACAATCTTCAATGTATTTGTTAATTTTAGCTCTAAAATAAATAAAAAAACTATATACTAGAGGTGAAGTTTACTCCAATATATTCTTTCTAAACTACCAATATCTAAATATATAGTAAAATATAAGAAATGTTATTTTTTACTTTATAAATAGAAAAAAAAATAGCAATCTCTATTTTAGTATATTAGAGGGGGAAAATGAAAGTGGGATAGAGTAGTTTCAAATGAAAGTGGGAAAGAGTAGTTTCGCCTCTGTTCTATTCTAGTCTAAGAAACATACCGTGACAAAATCAAAAACTAAACACAAAGATCCTCTTTAAATCTTGTCCAAGTCTGTGGCCATCATATATAGCTTTATGTTACTAACCATGTTAGTCGTCGTACTCATTTTAGAATATGTAACCGGAACCTTTGAATTGTAGTTATGGTAGTAGAAAGCAAACAAACACGCATTAGCATGTTACTTTCAGCCTTCAAACTTCTCACCTCAATTCAGTTCATGATTTTTTTACCATGACAACACATGTTCTGTAGAGCTAAACTACAATAGTCCAAGCCTCCAAGGCTTTGTCTTCAATTCTTCATCCAAAACCTTATAACCACACATTGGTATTTTTGGTAGAAAAATGTGGTTTCACTTTTTTGCCGGAAACTCAAACAATGTAAAGAGTCTTTTCCAACGAGAATTGAATTCTGAGTAGCATAGTGCCTATGAGACATTTTTTCACCACTGGACCAACAGCTCATTAGTTTTTTAGTGCTAAAAAAACAGTAAACTTTGTCGCTTTGTTCATAATTCATCATCTTTCCTTTCCTCTTGAATCATGTAATTAAGATTGTTTCCTCATTTAGATCTTTCGAATCAATAGAGGGAGAGAGAGAGAGAGACTTTTCTGTAGAACTCGTCCTTGTCATTAGGACAAAAGCTTGAATGCATGTTCTGTGAAGGAGATTTGTGACATATATGTTGAATTGAAAATGA
Organism: Brassica napus; assembly: GCF_020379485.1. NCBI lineage: Eukaryota > Viridiplantae > Streptophyta > Magnoliopsida > Brassicales > Brassicaceae > Brassica > Brassica napus. The sequence continues at coordinate 39,967,451 of NC_063442.1, forward strand.
AAAAAAATAAGAGTCGTTACTCGTTAGGACAATTGCCTTGAGAAAAGACTAAGACAAGTCTCTAATATAACCACATGAACTCCATGTTACTCTTGTCTTGCATCTTTCATCGAGCTGTCCTGTCTCTACAATATTTCCTTTTTCTGACACAAACTTTGAAAGAACAATAAACATAGTTGCTCTCAAACTTTTTTTGAATTGCCCCACCACATCTCATCTCCCAAAATTCATGTCTGCCTCTTTTATGGAAAATACATAATTAATCTTATTTTTCTCATGTTTTAAAAAAAAAATCTTTTTTTCTCCAATTACGTGAAAAAGATAAATCTAAACTCTAAGACCTGTCCTGTTTTCGTACGACTCTTTTCCATTTTAAAGATGAGAAAGGGGCATACCATGTCTATTCAATGGACATTTATATCTTTGATCCAGACATCTTATCCTCCAAAATTCATGTCTATTTATAATAGGGAGTAAGGACTCCCCAAATTTATTTTCTTCAACACGTGAAAGATAATCGACAGTTTTCTTTCTTTTCCAAAGCTCGGGAAAAAAACATAGCATATATGTTCATAAAAACTTTTAAGCTACAAACTGAACTATTCCTTCGAGTTTGTATAGATCCTGAATCTCAACTTTTAGAACTCTTCTTTCTGGTCGACAAAAAAAAGGGAACTATTCTTTCTTTTTTTGTGTGGGTTGAGGAAATTACTAAATGAATGTAATGTCTTTTCATCACATGGGTTACAGAAAATTAGCAAAGAACGTGGACCCTGTGTGGAGTCTGTAGACAAGAAACTGCAGATAGTAAGTTGCTATTGCAAGTTACAATCAGCTAATATGAGCATGTAATTGGATGATGATGATAAATAGCTGAACTGAAAATGACAACATGAACTAATCATTTAAAAAAAACAGAGTGGCACCTCGAGAGAATTATACGGTTCACATTATTTAGACATACTAAATTCCTTGCTTTTTTTTTTGTTTACATCAAACACACTAGAACTAGATTGTTAAATTTCTTGGAAAATATCATCTATGGAGAAGTAAAAGGATACCAATGAATTTACATGGAAAAGGTAACCTTCCATCGAATTAGAAACTATTGCAATCAAATCCGCACAATCTGAGCCAAGACGATTACAAGTCCAAGAAGCAAATATCTTACATTTCGTAACCCATACAAACGATAAATATATTCTCGACCTTTAAATCCTAAAGGCAGGATCTTATCGTCCGTGATCACAATATATCCACGGCCACTCCAAAAACCGGACCCGTGCCATAATCCATGAGCCTTCAAAATTACACTTAAGAGTGCTTGGCACTTACATGTGATGCTTGATTGGACACCGAAAAGTAATCAATGTGAATTGATGAATTCAATTAAGGAAATCTAAAAAAAAACTTCACTTTGGTATTTATTTTTTACTAGGTATTTTGCCGGTTATAGTTAGTACAGACATAAAGGTGTTACTAATATTTATTAATAAATGAATTATTCTTCAAAAATCAACAAAATACTGATATTTATTAATTCCATATATATTAATTAAAGATCTTTTAAAAAGTTATAACCTGAATTTTGTAAAAGTTAAAAAAAAAAACTTCATCTTATGTGGCACTTGTGTATGCCTTCTAAATCTTATTTCAAAGAATTCTAGAGCACTTTATATAAACTATAGTCTAAAAATTATACTCTCTAGCAAAATAATATTTCGCAGGCTATAGTTGGTCGCATATATCAAATCTTTATTGTTTCGCAGGCTTTCCTTAAATAAAACCTACAGAATTACCTAATGTGATTAAAATATACATATAGCAATTAATGATTTTAAACAAAAAAGATTTGATAACAATTTGTATACTTTTTATCACTTTCTAGTTCTCTATTATTAAAATAAATTACATAATTACATTAATCATATAATAAAAATTTAGATTTTTTTTGTATATGTTGTATTTTGAATTTTTTGAAACGAGTATAAATTACTAAAACTGTTAAAAGTCTCACATAAACTTTTATGATCAAAGTTTAATTTTTTTTTCTATAATAAGATACAATGATTATAAGACCATACGAAGAAATAATTTTATTTTAATAGGTTTTTATGTTTATATATACATATATATATATATATATATATATCGTTTAAATTAAATTATACATCGTATGAAAATGTATACTTATATTTTGATATTTGCATTGAACATATATTGAAAAGTTCATATTTTAATTTTGAAATATTCATTGTTTTTTAAATGATTACAAATTATTGAAATTATCCCACATTAAAAAAAATTCGTTGGTGTAAACTTTTTTTACACAAATATGCAAATAATCATAAAATCATATGAGTAAAAACTTCATTTAATCCATATTAAAACTGTAATATATATATGTTAATATCATTTAAATTTAATTATATATCATATACAATAGATAAGATTGATTGTTTTGATTTATTTACCTTAAAATGATTGTGAATAAATAAGAGTGTTAGTTTGATTTATGTGCATACGCCAGTTTATTACATAATTATTAACCTAAGTATGTATCTCTTTAATATTTATTCTGCAAAAGGTGCAGATCTTAACCTAAGTATGTATCTCTTTAATTATTTTAAATCATAAACATTTTCTAAATGAAGTAAGTGATTTTTGACCTAATTTGTTTTTAAAAATGGGACAAGCTCATCAGTAAACAAATTATGTAATTAACAAAAAGATAAAAAAAAAACTTGTTTAAAGACCAAAATATTAATTCAATCAAGAATATAAATTTATTTTTCCGTATAATATTTTTAAAATAATTTTTATATAAACTTATCATGAGCAATGCGCAGATCTTATCCTAGTAAATGTATTATTCTTCAAAAATCAACAAAATGGGCATGTATTTATAATTTAACATAAATATATTAGCATGCTTAATATGAAGATAAATTACATACTATACAATAATAGCATATGTAACTTAATTTACATATTATATATTATTAATAATTTATGTATAATACTAAAAAAAATTAATCATTCAGATAATGATTCAGTATACCAGAATATGGTAAATTTTATCTATCAATATTATATAATAATATTGATGTTAACATAATTTTGGTAGAATATTATTCATTCATTATTTTAATAATAAATCATCAAAACTAAATATTCATTAAGGGTAACAACGACATTAATTGGTGTATCGTTGTTTTGTAAAGCACTCGGATCAAAATTTTGATAATTTTAATTATATTCTGTTTAAATGATTTTAATTATTGAGAAGAAAACATAAATTTCACTTTGTTTCAAGTTATTTCCCTTAATATCAAGTTTAAGAAATCATACTACTGAATGGTCAGATACAAATAAAACTTTATCAACAAGCTAAATATTCTATTCTTTTTTTGATGAAATGTGAAATTTATTGATAAAAGTAAAAAATAGACATTTATAGAAGAATAAACCTAAAAAGAGGGTGAACGACCTATTTCCACCCCAAAAGTATCATATAGTAATGGTTCCACACAATCTTTCATCCTCGACCTAAATCCACATATTAGAAGTATTAAAACCTATTTTTCCCTAATCCAAAAGATCAAAACCCGTATCTCTGTAATGTATTAAGTATGAACTAAAATCCACACAATCCGATTTAGATTGGTTTACTATTCAAAAATTTGAAACTTAACCAATGGCTAACCTAATTGAATCGATACAATCTGATTTTAAAAATTTACCAAATTCTGATTGGGAAGTTGGGTCAGATTTGTATTTGGATCTCAGGTTGGGCCGGGTTTTAAATTCAGTCTAAAACATACTAACTTGGTATCAGTTTACGTTCAAACCATTTAAACAAAGTCAAACTTTCATTTATGGGTATATGAGTTTCGATCTTTCTGACTGGGGAGAAATAATTTTTAATTCTTATAATATGTGGAACTAGGTCGAAGTTGAAAGACTGTATGAAACTGCTACTATATGATACTTATGGTGTGAAAATAAATCGTTTACCAGAAAAAAAAGAAGTTATGCAGAAGCAGGTCCGGCCTAGTAAAATAAATAATTGGTGCCCCCACAGAAGACCTTTGACACTAATGTGATACTGTTGATTTTTGATGCTTTTAAATTATTAATGTACTAGGTGACGGATGACAATATTATACAAAAAAATACATGTTATGTTTATAATGTTATAATTATTGAATAATAATTAAAATTTTTAAAATTTTAGCATTTAATAGTTTGATAATCAAAAATTTTAGTATATATTTTTAGAAGATATTAAACAGTATTTAAATCTAAAATTCGCAGATAAACTAATTTTTATTTTAGCACTGAAAAAAAAATCTAAAATATCAACTATTGAAATTGTAAGATTTCACTTATGAACGTATATGTAACAAAAAATCACTTAAATAAATTATATTTAATATATAAATAATATGTTATAATTTTATATGATTTATTTTGTTAAAACATAATAACCATAAGTCGCTTAAATTAATTATATATTAATAGATAAGATAATAAGTGTGAAATAATTCTATATGATTTATAAATCATTATAAATATACATTTATAAAATTATAATTAGATCTAGAAGCATTTACCATTTTGCATCTAAACTAGATGTGCTCAAGATTTATATAAATAGATTTGATAAAAAGTCTCATAAATGATTTGGAAACTCTAATAAAATGATTTTGTAGGCCAGAGTTAAAAATGTTTTTAAATAGTTTCAAAATCTTTATAAATAATTTATAAATCTCGTGTGGTTTTAAAAAACATAAAATTTCTAATAATGCCTTGTATACACATCTAAATCTTTATATAAGAATATACAACCATTATATATTTTTTCTATAATTATACAATTAGTTACCATAAATTATTATTTATAATATTACTCATGCGTTTTGGTAACTTGTATTAATTGGTTATAGAGTTTCCTTTTATTTTTAGATTTGATTAAAATAAATTTTTAATAAAAATTATCAACCAATCAAATTATAACAATTTCTTGAAACTTCACCTATGAACGACACGCTAGCACAGCATAAGTCACTAAAATGACTTCTCAATTAATATATAGAGAGATTTGGCGCATAAAGCCCTAGCTTCACATGCTTTAGCTCAGGGTCGGTCCCGTACAAAAAAAGATGCGATTTTACTTTCTTAATATTATGTTGAATGGAATTTGAACACTGTCATAAAGATTATTATGATTTAGATTAAACCGTTCCCACACTGCCACACACTCTAACTGATTAACTGTAGAACCTATATTGCACCAGTTCATTCCCTATGTAGCTACTGACAAAAGGAAAAATCCAATCCCTATATTTTGTGATCAAGTAATTCATTTGAGAGTCCATGGCGCAGCCTCAAGCTTCAAGTTGACGTTCGCTGAATCCCCCAACATCGACTTGCTTCTTTGTGTTTCACTTATTCAAGCAAATAACCGAAAACAAGGGAGATGAGAACTTCAAAGCTCTGACTAATTTTCAATAAAAGGTGGTCCTCTGTACAAGACGACTTATCTCTTTAAATACACGTTTGAAGAAAGAAAACCTTAATATCTATTACACAATCCTAATAGTATTAGTAAAACCCCATACCATAAATAAAAGCCCAACTAATAATTAAAAGTAGTCTTCCGCCTTGCCTAGTGACAAAACGTGAAAGCAGAGGCGGACGTAGAGGATGTGTTGGATCAGCCCCCTAGAAGAAGATTCGCCTCTGAATCTTGATCGTCGTTATCACCATAAAACTTGGAAAGAAACTTCACATTCAACACGTTGGCCGCCTTAATATGATCAGGTAGCTCGAGGCGATAGACGTTGTCATTTATGCGTTCCAATACCTTAACGTGTCCAATCTTTCGCAACTGTAGCTTGTTATATTATGTGCAGGAAGAATATCTTTGTCAGTACTACCCTACCCAAACCAAATCACCTAGCGAGAATAGCACTTCCGGATGATGACAAGTACCCCCACTCGCTTTATGGGTATTGCCTGGATGGTGTTTCATGGATGAGGTTTGATTGTGATTCATTCTTCGCTAATCTTGTTATTAATGAGGGTTTTCATTCTCGTTTTAAAATTTCCAGTCTTTGTAAGTTTTGGTTCTTGCTATGATTTTAGCTTCCATGGCTTCCTCTTTATCCAATAATAACAAAATCAAGTCTAAACTCAATCACCACCTGCTCTGGCACCTCCTCTCCAAAATCTCTCAACTTTTAAATTAGATTTCGAGGGAAAGTTTATGTAAGTTTCGAGAGAGGAAAAAGAGAAGTAATGGTAGAGATTAATTGGTCGACCTCTAATTGGTTTTAAGTTTAGTTGAGGATATATTGAGTTTTTCTTACTCATACCAAAGTGTGCAAGAAGTTGAAAGTGCGTGTCTAATTGAACTTTTAAAATATGTGTATGATCAAAATTTAAATTTTTCCAAACTTAATGATGCAGAATAGATAATTCTGCGGTAACTTATCAGATATATAGTTGACAAAATATGTATATATTGTATAAAAAGTATGTGGAACACTAAGCACCAATCTTGTGAAAAAATCCATGTCAGTAATATCCAAGAGGGACTGTCCATGATGAACCCCAAATTTTCTCATTGCGCAAACTTAGCCTGCTCAGCTGAGAGATCCAATGCCTTCTGAGTAGCAAACGTGTCATCAAAGGTATCTTATTGTTTTTTTTTTTTACACAACTCCAGAGGGGAGCCGGAGAACAAGCTGGCCTCCGAAAACACTGCACAAGAAATATCAAAACAAAATGACTCAAATAGGCTTTGCAGATGATGCAAAACGGAGGAGACTACCTTTTAACGTAGTAGTAACAGAAGTCTGCCAAGATGAATGTTTGCACGACTTCTGAGATTAAGAACATCGATGGCCATAGTCCGTATCCCAGTGCTACTAGCAGGTGTCCCCGGGTGTCCACTAACTGTTATGCGACAGAATAAAAAAAACACAAGTCAACTTTTACTCTCTCTCTCTCTATCTTTCAAAGTTCAGAACTTACCTGTAAGACCCAGTGCGCACAGCTAAGGAATCTCGCTACTCCTAGTGCAAAAACATAGTGAGCCGTGAAGGGTTCCACAATCTGAATGATCCAAAACATATGCAGGACTACTTACAATTGTGTTTTTACTTCTCAACTTGATCTTCATAAAAATTGACATACCTTGGTGTTCTGCATCACTCTCAGCTGTGGCAGTACTGAAACAGCTTCCAGGTAGACACAGAATGCCCAGGATATTCTATTCAATATATTATGTGAAGTTGATGGATGGATCAACACAGCTAACACAGCACAGGGCACAAGCTGTAAAAGAAAAAAAATATTTTTAATGTGACTTTTTTTAAAGGCAATATATATATATATATATAATCAAACCTGAGTAGCCAGCAAGGAACCAAAGAAGGAAGATAAAACATTGTTAACGATGCTGAAAAGAATACCATATAGACACACTTACGACATAATAAAGAGGAAGGGTGTCTTTGTCCACCATGTAACTAGCTTTTAACTTAAAACGGATCATAAAAATAACCCATAGTGTCGCAGCCAAAGTAGCCAAGTCAAGAATGGTATGTATGTCGTATTCCATAACCAAGCTGCAGTAAAGCCTCACAGCTAGAAATGTAGCTGTTAGCTCCTGTGATTTCAATGATAATCCTGCAAAAAGAAGGAGACACAACAAACAAAGCTCAATAATTACTAATCCTAAACCATAATTAAACGATTCATCCTAATCTGTAATGAGGATATGCTGATCCAACTAAATTAGCAATTACAAACTCCTGCTATGTTTTTTTTATTATATTCACACGGAGATTAAAATTATCAGGCTGAAGTAAAACAAGTGTATCCTAAGAACCGACAAAGTTATTTGAATCTCAACTTCAAAGCCGTGAACTGGAGTTGGTAATATAATAAAAAAGAAACAAGTCAAAGCAAAGTACCAGCACAAGTCTTTTCCTTGGTGAGTTTATAGATAAGAAGAGAGATTCCAATGGAATGAACAGATTCGGCTGCGACGAAAAGATTGTCGTGATCGTGAACGATGAACTTCAGCAGAACAAGAGCCGTTATGCCCGACGCAACTGCAAGGAAAACTTTTACCTTTGGAGGCTGTCTCCTCACCCATGTCGACACGGCGTGGATCGGAGACTTGGTCGTCCTCATGCTCGATAGTCGATTCCTTCTTCTTGTTCTTCTTCTTCTTTCGGTAGCTTTCTGGGTAAAGTGACGCAGGAAGTCTTAACAAAGTGACACACGAAAATGATAGTCAGGCTTGGATGGGCTGAGTCACCCAATTAAAAACCCCATAGGCCACTAAACTACTCTAATCACCTATGGTTTGACAATATTTTTTTTGTCATTCAAAAAAAGAAAATATAAAATATATAAAAATGTCATCAGAATTATATTTGATTACTATTTTGATTTATTATTAGGGCAAATCTCCAAAATAGCACATTTCTAAGTTTATATCACAAAAATAGCACTCAAAAACTAAAATGACCAAAATAGCATTTTATCTTTTGAAAAATTTAAATTTTTTTATTTTTTAAAATTTGAAATCTTATCCCAAAACCTCACTTCTCAACTCTAAACCCTAAAACCTAAACTCTAAACCCTAAACCCTAAATTCTAAACTCTATACCCCACCCCTTGAGTGCTATTTTTGTGACTTTTGGCTTTGAGTGCTAGTTTGGGAACAAAAACTTGATTTAGTGCTATTTTGATCTTTTTCTCTTATTATTAGTATAATAATTTATTTGTATTTATATTATAATTATTTCTATGACATATCTATCTTTTTTTTTTTTTTTTTTTTTTTGACAGCAAACATTTACAGACATATCTATCTTATTAAAATAAAATAAGTTTTCTGTTATGTTAATTACGAGAAATGTCATTGGTTTTAAAGTTTGGTGAACAAAATCATGGATCATTACATATCAATATTCTTTTGTATTTTCCGTGGACCGCTTCATATTTGTACTAAGTTCATAACACATTAATTATTATTCATTGATTTTATACATAAGGAATAATAAAATAACACATATGTCTACAATCTTCATTTCTCGTGGGTATTTATTTTATATGTATTGATATATAATGTCATACAATGAAACGAATTATATTGATGTTTTATTCAATTTTTTCAGTTTATTCCATTACCCATATAAAATATTTTATAAATACAAGATGATTTAAACAAACATATCAATTTATTTCTGTTATAAAATTCAAAACAAACTTTGATCAATGAGTGATGGAAAAAAAACATTGGGTCTAACTGGTGACCAAAGAATGAAAGAGAATAATGCATTTTTTGTTATTTCTAATTGTTTTTACCATTTATAAGAAATATTTTTTTCCTTTTCGTTCATTCTCATTCATTTTATTCTATAAAAATATATAACAAATTTGTTCCTCACTAAAATTGATAAGGAATAATTTTACTTTTCATTCTTATAATTTGATTCCTCTGCATTTTTTTTTCTAGTCATTTATAATATTCATTTTTTATATAACTGAATCCACCTAGGACAAAAATAGTTAAAATGAATAATATATATATATATATATGTAAACATAAGTTATGTGTAAGACGTAAAATACATAGATTATATAAAAAAAAAATAGTAACTAAAAATAATTCCATCAAAACCTAGTTATGGCACAAAAATTCTTGATTTACCAGATTTTATTTGGACTTTTTCTATATAGGCAAAAATAGCTTATTATTACAATACTAAACATTTATGTTATATTAGCTTACATATATTTTAAACAGTTTAGTTTATTGTTTTTTTTTTGTTGCAGAGTATCATTTTATTTCAATATATATTGTGGTTTAAAATATTTAACTAAAATATTCAAAAAAATTGACTCGTATATATAGAGATGTAAACAAAGTTTTTAATAAGTCGTGTGCAAAAAATGTCAAAATGACTTCTATGGTGGAAGAGATGGGTTAACTAATTCTTTGACCTCTTTTGTTGTCAGAATTATGCACATTTTATTTTTCTCCTTGGATAAACCGTATTCGATTAGATTACAAAAATTATACTATAAAAGATCAGATCGATCTGAATTCCTAGAAAATCATACATTAGGCAGGAGGACACATAAGTCTATTGTATACGAGATGAGTGGAGCAACGTGGACTGAGTGTCTTTTTCGTTGTAGGCCACTGAGATAAGCTTCCTTATTGTTTTCATGTCTTAACCACCAATCACTCACATTTCACATCCAAATCCACAATATGTGAAATCCAACTCGATCTGACTAATCTTTGCTTCCCAATGAACAATTGTGGATTGAAAATTCATCTTCACAAGTTATTAATTAATCAGCGTAAAAAAAATTAAATTATTAGAATATAGTTACTTGTTAATCTTTTTCATTTATGACTCTCTTTTTATGTAATGTGGAAATGCGTTTAAGTTTACCTACATGTTTTTGTGGGACGGTAGCTTAATTAGATGAAAACCAAACCAAAAATACAAAAAATTCTAGATGTGTATAATTATCGATCATATATCTCTAGAAAATTAGACAAATGACCCAGCTTATTCACATCTTACACATGTAAATGAACATATGGAATCCCTTTACTACCCACTAGTACTACTAATGGTTTTCCAAAACAGTGCAGCATGGACCACAATAATTTCAATTACTATACCTAACAAACCATTATCTCTCTCCCTCTTTGTTTTTTATCATCTTCCATGTAATGAAAAGCATTCCATAAATCACTAACCACTAAACAAACTAAAATCGAAAAAAAAAACAGTGGGCGATATGCATTACCACGGGTGCTGTTGCGGACGGTGCGGAGTATCCACGTCGCCGTTGCCGGTAATAGTCATGATCACGGTGGCGCTCGTCCTCTTGGCGCTTTCCTCCGCCGTAAAATTTGAGGTTTCCCTCTCCTCAGGCGAAGATATGCTGAGCTGGCTCCTCCTAGCTGCGGTTCCATTGGCTCTACTCTTTGCCCTGCGATGTTTCTCTTGCCTTGAAACGGCGAAGCGATCCGTCTACTACTGTCCATGCGGGCGCTGGAAATGCGTTTGCTACTACTAGCTATCTAGTTTTGAACGCGGTTAGTGTCGTTGCGTTTACGTTTTTGTAAATCAATAATTTCGTTTTGTAGGTATTGTCGATGTTAACGTGAAGGATATGTGGCGTGATCAGACTTTTGTGTGTTAAATTTGACGAACGTGATCGGCTATAATATTCAACTAGATTTTGACCCGCGCTTAGAAAGCGCGGGTTTGTTTGTTTTTCATTTATTAATCGAAAACTGATTTGCAAATTACAATTATTTTTGTTTCGAACCATAACAATTGAGTTTTTAGGGTTTTATCATTTTTTTCTCTTCAAAATATGGTATTTTTTCGAAATATGGTAGTTATTCTATAATAATGTTTGAGTTTTAAGATTTGTTTTCATATCTGACCTAGATTCATGGTTGGACCTATAGACCCGATACATTGTATATAATCCGGTTCGGATTTAATGAAAAATTCGTTAATTAAAAATCTGATATAACCAGGTAAAAATCCAAAAACTCACTATTAACCTGCAATCTGATACCATTGATCCGATTACAAAATATCTAATAGTAATTTTTTAAAAAAATTGATTAAATTACTCATATATTTATTAATATTACATAAATTAGTGATTCCTTAGAATTTGATAAAATTTTATTATGTTATCCAAATAAAAAAATGATAATACAAAAAACTTATTGATATGACAATATTAGTTTATTTTCGTCATTAATAACCTATTATAAGTTTGTGTTTTTATTTTAGATTTAAAAATTAATTTTAATATAGTTTTTAAAATTTTCTTGAACACTCGTAATTGTCATATCAATATTATGTATAAAATGACATTATAAATGGAAAAATGATATTCAAATATGTATATGATATATGGTGTAGGATATAGGATTTTGGTTTGTATTGAAAAAATGTATAATATTCAAATGATCTGTTTTGAATATTGATATGTATATTTAAGAAAATGATATTTTCATGTTTGCTAATTTATTTATAGTTTGTAATATATTTATACATATATTATATTTAAAGTTAGTATATCTTTTAAATATATATAGGCCCATTATTTATAGATCTATTTAAATGTACATGTAGGCCCAAAACCAAAAGACTTAAATGCCATTAATGAATTTTATTCATCCTTTGTAAAAATAAGGGTATTTTTGAGAAACTATAATTTTCATTAAGTGAATGATCCTCTTTTAATTGTATTGATTTTATAAATAAAAAATTAACATAGCTTATGTTTGTGTGATCTTGGTTATATGTGTTTTTGATTTTGAAACCAAGCAATGTTATTCCGAGGAAAAAAATCAAAGGAATTGAACAGTAAAATTTCTGGTACATATTTTATATGAAATGATAGGAATAGCAAAAGAATTAAAATTGAACAACGGCGCTCGATTTCTTCATAATTAATTAATGATGTTGAAATTACACGAGTGTAATTATGCTAGTTTGTGGATTTTTTTTTATATTGATTAACAGTAAGAACTTAGGTGGTTAGGTCAAATCATATTCGTCATCTTTTGAATTTCGTGTAGCTTTGGTTAAAAGATCGTAAGTCATTTTTTCTGTCATCTTTGAATTTTGGGAGTTGCTTATTGAAGAGGTGATTAATGATAACAATTAAAGCAAAAGAAAATAAGGAAATGAGATTATGACGCTCCACCAACAATTGGATAGGTGTAGTAGGAGGAGCCCATCACAAAAGAGAAAAGCCAACATAAATAAAAACTCATATCTAATTCGAGTGACCAATTATCTGTATACACGTTAAAGTTACTATTATCTTTTACGTTTGAGAAAATATAAAACTCGATCGTTGCTAGGGAGTGGAAGCATATATTTTTAAAAATAACTTTAATACTTACTATTCAGTTAAAGCTTCATCTGTCGGTCACATACATAGTAGATAATATTTCTAACCTAAAGGGTGGTTTCTACAAGTTTGCATCGGCACATAAAAGCAAGAGATAGAAAGAAAGAAGAAGAGTTTCTCTCATCGTAATCATCATCAAAAATAATCATGGCGTATGGAGACAGCAGATCAGGACCGTCCATCTTGGATTCATTCTCGCTTTCGCCTCTACCGTACCCGGTCCTTTTAATCCTAGCCGTGGCTTCGGTGTTCCTAATGACATCATGGTACTGGAGCTTCGAAGATGCAGCAGAATCCGCGGGAGAGCAGATGAATCTTGCTCTTCTCTTGATCCCTCTCCTTCTCATAGTCTTGGTTAGGTGGTTATCCACCGTGGAGAATCCAGACGCGTTTCTAGGGATGTTTTCGAACCGTCGTCAGACGTACGGGAGTCCCAACGCCGGGGACGAAGGTGGAAGCTCGCCGTGGGGAGTGGCGGCGATTATAGTTCTGTTGCTTGTTTTGCTTCAGTATCAGTCAAGTTTCTTGGAGATGTGGTTTGGTTGATTTAAGTGTAGTTCTTTTTTCTTTTCTTTTTATGTTTTTGTCGTTTATTTTAGTGCAATATAAAAAATGATTTTCAGAATTTTATTCTTTTGTTTGGTTTATCACATACTACAACTTACTACGAGGTTGAGGATCTCGTGAGTTGGGTTATCCGATCTCTTCTTCTCTTTTGTTTACACGTGGTACCGTCTGATTAACGTCAGTGGATGGAGTAAAATGTAAATAAGCCCACCCAACTGACGAGAGTTTTTTCGATTTTGTAAAATAAAGTTAAGTGTTATAAAATATCATGATTTGTTCCTTGATTTGTGCATGATATTCATACACAATGTCACCACTAAAATACTATAAGATCTAATTAATTTTTTCTTAAAAACATTTGGATAAAAAAATGATGCATCAAACCGAACCGAACCGTCAGTCAGCTTCTGGACTAAAAAAGCGCGTGAGAGGCAGATGTCTTTGGACGCGTGTGAGTTTGATACGAAACTCGTGAATGAAAAAAAGACAAAAGTACCCTTTGAGACAGCAACTCAGGAGAGCCACACCAACCCTCATCGCCTTCTATCTCCGCACTTATTCCTTCACCTTTTAGTTTGAGAGACTTCGAGAGAGTCACAGTCTCTTTCGCCTTTTTTATCCACTGTCTCACTACACGCCAAGTCTAAGACCACCTTCTCTCTCTCTGTCTCTATGGCTTCCTCTCTCACTGCCCAAATATCCTGTGGCACTCAGCCCTCTGCCCCTTCTTTCTCCGGCCTCCGCCGCACTTGTCCCAAGCTCGACGCCGCCGTCTCCTTCTCCCACCACTCCTTCTGTAACCGCGTTAACTCCTCAATCCGTCTCCTTTCCTCCTCGAACCGGTCGCCAAGAGGTGTCGTCGCCATGGCCGGATCCGGCAAGGTGTGTTGAAATGCTAGTAATGTTTTAATGGTTTAGAACTTGGAACGAAAGTGGTTCCTGTCTGGTTTTAGTTTGCTGATAAAAACGTGTTCAATGCTACGATCTGGATTTAGGATATTTTTTACTGTACTTTCATATTTTTTAGTTTAAAATAGTGTCTTAACACTTACTTGGTCTCTCTCTTATGTTGCAGTTTTTCGTTGGAGGAAACTGGAAATGTGTAAGTGGCAATGTCCAAAGGACTCAGAATCACCTTCTTACATACTCATTTTCTTTCTTCTCTTCTGTCTGTTATATATATATCTCATGCAATCTTTTGTGGAATGTGTTTATAGAACGGGACTAAAGACTCCATCGCCAAGCTTGTCTCCGACCTCAACAGTGCATCCTTGGAAGCTGATGTAGGTGAGAGAGAGTTTCTGCTCTTATGTATTTAAATTGGGACATTGCTTCCTTTTTTTTCTCATTTTGAAAATGAAAGTCAAACTACCATCCTCATGCTGACCATTTGTTTCTTTAATGATGTGTTGTAGATGTTGTTGTGTCGCCTCCCTTTGTGTACATCGACCAAGTCAAATCCTCCTTGACAGACCGTATTGAGATATCCGGTCAGAACTCTTGGGTTGGGAAAGGTGGTGCCTTCACCGGTGAAATCAGGTTTACAGACAGAATATATTATTTTCTGTTTATATAAATATTAAAATTCTATGTAACATCTCACACGTTTCACCCATATAACAGCGTGGAACAGCTCAAAGACATTGGATGCAAGTGGGTCATTCTTGGGCATTCCGAAAGGAGACATGTCATCGGTGAAAAAGATGAGGTCAGTGAATTTATATACTTAAAATTAAAACTAGAACTAGTGAGTTTTTGCTTAAAAAGATGGTTTTGATCTGTTTTGTCAAATACAAACATAGTTTATTGGGAAGAAAGCTGCTTACGCGTTGAGTGAGGGTCTGGGAGTAATAGCTTGTATCGGGGAGAAGCTAGAAGAGAGGGAAGCAGGCAAGACCTTTGATGTCTGCTTCGACCAATTAAAAGCCTTTGCTGGTATTACACACACCTCCTATTTCCCTTTTTTTTTGTTACTACTATTAAATAATGTTTCATTTTTTTATTTATGTGTTTTCAGATGCTGTGCCTAGCTGGGACAAGGTAGTGGTTGCATACGAGCCAGTATGGGCAATTGGAACTGGTAAAGTTGCATCTCCTCAGCAAGCACAGGAAGTCCATGTAGCTGTCCGTGATTGGCTTAAGAAGAATGTCTCTGAAGAAGTTGCTTCCAAAACAAGAATCATATACGGAGGTTTGTTTAGTTTTGTTTTTGTCCATGTCAAAATCGAAACATTTTTGTTTTGATTATTATTATTAATTTACTTTCTCAATTGTACAGGTTCTGTCAACGGAGGCAACTGTGCAGAGCTTGCTAAAGAAAAAGACATTGATGGATTTCTCGTCGGTGGTGCCTCCTTGAAGGTTAGTATAGTTTACTTGTGAATATTGCAGCTGGTTGATGAACATAACGTAACTTATATAACCTACCTTTGATGTGTGGCTGGCTCTAGGGGCCTGAGTTTGCGACCATTGTGAACTCTGTCACGTCCAAGAAAGTTGCCGCTTGATTTGGTCACGGATTTGAACAAGATGAGATGAGAAATAAAAGGGAGGTGTTTGGCGAGCTTCTTGTTGTTTTGGTTGTCTTCTTCTTTGTTCATGAACTAATAAATCGAAAACAAAAGTTGTTTCATGAGGTATGGTTTTTGAAGAGAGTTTGGCTCTGCAACAGTGAGAAAAAGGGTCTTTGATTAAAGATCTCTCTCTTGTAACTTTATATTAAAGTTATCACACTGTTTACTTGGAGTAAAGCTCAATTCGAGTGTTTCTTTACTATATAATCTTTAAAATTAACTCGTGTTTCTCCACACTTAAGTGAACACAAGCCTCGGTTATTGTTGTCAAGTATTAGTGATAAATCACGACTATGAAACAATAAGATTTGTAAGTAGTCCTCTGGTTCATGGTTAGTTTTAAAAATTGCATTGGTCTAAGGCCAAATTCGAACCAATTTTTAGACCCTGCTAATCCATTTTTTTTAATCTAATTGCAGATTAACAGAAAATGGAGATGTAAATCAATGAGAAGTTAAAGGTTGTTTGAAGAGGAGAATAAAGTATGACAAGAAAGAGTGATAAAGATTGTCTAAAAAGTTACAAAATGCATGAACAAAAAAAAAAGGAAAGTAACGTTTATAAACCCTAAAGTTCCTCAAGACTCTCAACTTTAAAACTCGTAAACTCTTTCAAAACGCTAAAAGCCGAGTCTCTAAACACTGCGCTCTTTCTTAGTTCTTCTTGCTCTTTGATTTACCAGACAATGTCTTAGCCAAATGAGTTCCCTGAAGGCACAACACACACACTTCAGTCACAACGAAGAAGAAACAAGCGTAGAAAGAGAGAGAGAAAGATGAGAACCTCGAGCCATTCGTCCATTGATGCGTCGGTAGACCTGGTTCCTACTTCCACCTTTGACACCTTTTTGGTTTTCTGGTAAAGTAAAAAAGAGGAGATTGTCAAATAAATGTCATTAACTTTCAAATGAATAATTCCACAAAATAGGATTGTAACACCATTTGAAATGTTTCAAGACAGATTAAGAATAGGATGGATGATGGTTTTGTGTTACCTTAGTGAGACGCTGGACTTGGCTGTATGCCCATAGACCGAGGAGGAGGAGGAGAGCAATTCCAAGTGTTATAAGGAAGACAGACTCACCGCTGAGAAGACCTCCAGATTCAACTACCTCAATGGTTCCATTGTAGAAGACGCTCTGGTATGGCTTCCCCTCCACGTCGTAGATGATATAACCCACCAGATCAAATGCTCCAGGCTGTGCAAGATTACAGCAACACGGATTAAAAGTTTTTGTTAATTAGAGTTGTTGTTTGTAGAATGTATTGTTTATTGTGTGTGGTTTACCTGCAGGTACTGGCTGACTGCAAAGATGTAAGGGAATGTTGCTTGAACAGAAGTTGGGATGGACGCATTGTTGTATCTCTGCAAATGAGTATGAGACCATCAGAAAACGGTTTTAACAGATAATATCAAAACAAATAAATTACACAACTGGTTTTGGAAAATATACGTGCGGTTGCTATGGCTACATTTCTACTGACAAGGACCAAAAACCCAAATCAATATGAAAACGAGTAATTTAAAATTCGTTCATTGGTTCTCCCTTTGGGATTTTTATAAATAGAAGCAAAGCATGCATCCAATCTCAAAAAGACAGAAACCCCCATATTATACAATTTTTTTAAAAAAAAAACACCAAATCCTAGAAATGTGTGTGTTTTAAAGAGGAAAAGGAAGTTACCATCATGGTGAGATTCTGAACCAACAGCTTATGATCATAAGGAAGATGGACGCTGGCCCTAATCCCCATCACACCTACGTGAGATTTGCCTGTTATGTCACACACACACACACACAGTCAATTTACAAGATTATTACAGGCAACAGAAAAAAAAAACGAAAGAGAATCGGTATACCATCGTTCTTGATAGCAACAAGGAGCTCAGTCTCTTCTCCAGCTGGAACCACTGCAGGGAAAGAATCAAGAAGAAAACCTTAACGAAATCATTAAAATTAACAATGGATAGAAGAAGAAATGATTGGTAACCTTTGGCACTGTTTTTGGGGAAAACAGAGACAGTCTCAACCCCTGGAGCAGAGGTCAAGTTGATATTATCCAAATCCTGATCATCTTCCTCAGCACCAGAATCGCTGTGTTCTCCCACAACATCGTCAACGATACTGGAATGATCCTCGGCATCTACTTGACATCTAGCAACTGTGGAAACGAAATGGAGAAGATAAAAATCAATGGATCTATCGAGTTTCTGTTGCATTTCAAAAAAAAAGGAGCTTAGAATGCATAACACAAATTGCATTTAGTTTCCTGTTATCAACGAACGACAGACATGCACGAAGAAGACACTATATAAGAATCTATTATTACTCTAGGAACGTAACATTCTACGAAGACAGGATCAGATCCAGATCCGAACCACAAATCAATATATGAAATACAAATCCGTTATGGTAGACGCGATTAATCAAAACAGATCTAGATCTACAAGAGAGAGAGACCTTGAAGCAGCGGAGATGCAAGGAGAAGGAGAGCCAGGAACAAAACCCTAACATTCATCTTCGATGCCTTTTTTGTTATCGGGTCAACGAACACAAAATGCAAAGAGAATAGTGCAGATGTGTGTTCTGTTCTCCTCCGATGCTATTTATGCTACTAGCTCATTCGAGAAAAAACACACTTACCATTGAAACTCGGAAAACGACAGCGTTCTTTCTTGTTTCTCATTTGGTTTTGTGACCATTTATTATTATAAGCTTTTTTATTTTATACATCTGGATTCACAATCAGATTAGCTCCTTGTACATTCTTTGTTCGCATTTTAATCGTAAGATCTTTCCAGCCCAAAAAAAATGAAAAAAATAACAAACTAACAGAGTACTATTAAAGAAAATAGAAATTATGAGAAAGTGGAATTGGGGTATGTATCATAGAGGAATTGGTTGACAATAAAGAAGAATAAAAATTCATTAAACAAATTCCATCAACATTCCACTACTAGTACACCAAATCTGATAGATCATGTCAAAAAGATTCCATGTAAACCAAGTGATGATCCCATCGATAAAACATGTTCTGCTCCACAAATCAATTAATCCCCATGAACTGTGTACCGTTCCCACTTCTTTGTCGGGTCGTATATCTGCACCAATTATTTAAGGAAACAAAACAAACAAAAATAAGATTACTCGAAATCAGATCAAGAGTTTGACATTCTACAAGACACTATTATTATCAGCTAAGAAAAGGTAGTAGTTTACCTCCCATCTGGAAGCAGGGAAGATATGCTTGTTCTTCTCGTACCAATGCCTCTCCACCACTTTCCCCGCATGCGACTTCCCACCACAACCAAGCACACATTTTTTACTTATCAAATTACTTTCTTCTCCGATACAAACTAGTTAACTACAAATAAGGGTGAAACATGCGTACCTCGTCTTTCTCGATCGTTGCATCAGCAATTGTTCTCACGTCTTCATGCACATCAAAGTGAAACAGCTGTTGTTCAGAACCACATTGCATGATCAGTCTCAGCTGCGATTTTCTATATAAAACTTCACAAGAATTTAGAAAACATTGTCAACAAGGCATTACCGGGCCACTCTTCCCCCTAGCTTTGTTAATGATCAGCTCGTAGAAACTGTGTTGCTGCATTTGCAAATAAACACCAAAATACAACATCCCCTCTCATGTTATCTTCAAGTTCTAGACAGTCGAGTGAAAATAACTTGATTAGTGTTAAAGGGTTCTCACATGTGGGATTATAAGATCTTCCTTTACATATAGCAAATTCTCAACTGATGCCGTCCTAATCTCCCTGAAGTCAGGGGCAAGCTGCTGCTGAACAGCCCTTAGAAAATTCCCAATTGGGTCACCCTTTCGGACCTGTCAAAGGATATAATCATAGTGGTAAAGAATAAGACCTAATAAGCTCAAACACCAAGACAGAGGTGTAGCCTGTGCTTGCCTGGATAACTCGTCTATGCCCGGTCCCATCCCAGTAACTATAAGTAATTTGAAGAGGCTCGTCTGGAAAAAGACAATACTTGTTAGATAATCTTTCTTGAATAAAAGCGTTACTACTGAAAACTAGAAGCAACTGAAAAATGGGACAACTTTTAATCTGCTCTTGTTCACGAGTCCACTGCTTCTTTAGCCTTTCACGTTCAGCTTGTTCCTCCGCCTCTCGCTCACTGAAATAACAACCTCAGAACACCACAGCTTAAGTTAAGACTTGCTGAAAAAAACAGACAATGAAATAGATGTAAACAAGGGAGATCACCTGTCAGGCAGAAAATTGGTTTCCACTGAGGGGTCCTTGCCAAGTTTTCCGTAGCGTAAGTTTCCAGAACTCTCTGCATAGATGATACAAGTTACCAAATATAAAAAATAAAGAAGACAAGATAATATGAGAACTTAAATTCATGTGCCAGCAAGTAAGTTGCAACTCAAAAGCTCCAATAACCAAATTAAAACTCCAAAACTACAATTATAGAACTAATGTCTCTCTAGCATGGTTTTAATTTAATAACGAGAGCAAGTATCCTAACAACACGACAATTCACACTTACTGTTTTCTGCATCATCATCATCATCACTGCCATCTTCAAGATCTTCAGCAAAAGATAAGCGAGAGCTTCCCTTCAACTTTCTCTTCTTACTACGCTTCTGCTGTTGAAGCTCCTCTTCCCTGAGTAGAAACAAAGTCGATGAAGCTTGATCATCTCATTTAAAAAAAAAAGAATGAAGGGTAGAAAGCAAACTCACTCTTGGAGTAGCTTGAGCAATTTCTCCTTCTCTTCTTCCTCGAACTTATTACGAATATTAACCCTCTACGGATCCAATCAACACCACAATCAAGATGAGTGTTCAAAGTGAAAGCTAAGTGAAGAAGGAGAGTCACAGAAGAAAGGCATTCATTACCTTCTCAACATATTCCTCTCTGGTGACTAAACCGACTGTCTCCTTCTTGAAAGCAGTGTCAAGAATCTAAAGAAAGAATCAAGAAAACATTTTGGATTCAGTTCCCAATCAGTGGAAATTCGTTTGACCTAATTTTCTAAATCATCACGAGAAGTTGAGAGTTGTAATCATGCAAAACCCTAAATATTGCCGGAAGCTCTCAATTCACAAGTTCCAAGAAGGGATCAAACCACAGAATCAATCTAGAAATCTGAAAAAAGTCTAATTACAGTGGATCTTAGGAGGAGGAGAAGAAGAGAAAGGGAACCTCGCAGGAGCTGGAGCCGAATTGGAGAAGACCTGATTGCTCCTGGCCCGAAGCAGTCTTGCTCTTCAGCTCCTGGATCTTACGCCGCTCAGCCTCTCTTTGCTTCTGCAGCCGCCGTATCCTCACTCCGTCTTGAGACGTGCCCACGTACCCGTCCCCCATACCCGACATCTTCTTCCTCTTTCGTCCGAATGTAATTCACGATGCACTTCCCAGTTCCCAGGTTGAATTAAAACCATTGTATGCCAAATAGTTTTGGGCTTCAATAGACGGGCCTGTATAATTTGTAATTAAAACCAATAGACTTTGAAACCCAAATCTCATCGTATAAAAATATCGTGAACATTTTTGGTAAACCAATAGCAGCCTATTTGCTTACTTTGTCTTTGTTTTTTGTTTGTTTGCAATACGGGAAGACATGCAGACCAAAGACTAAAAACGTTTGAAGAGCAAATGAGTGGACCTGGTTCCTCACTTCCTCAGTACTGCGCCTCCTTTCTTGTTGCAATTAATTAATGTAATTGCTTACAAGTTTTGGTAAGAAGTGGTTAGCATATGAGACAAAATGACAATATTATGAAAAATTATTCTATTATCAACAGAGCCGGTTCTAGGCGTAGCAGATTCATAAAAAATCAAGTTAAAAAATATAAACAAATGCTTTCAAATTGTTTAAATTTTTTTTACTAATTTTTTATGTTAAATTGTCTAAAGTTCTCAAAATGGATTCTGATTAAAAATGTATCGTAAAAATGAACATTAAATGTAACAAAAACAAATATTTTTAATAATATTTACTGCATCATCTCAATAAAACTTATAATATATTGAAATAATAATTTACATTTCGCAATACTGTAACACTAATCCAATTGTGTACAAGTTTTATCCTGCAGTTGTTGATTACACAAAAACTTAATTACATAATTTTAGTTGTGCAATGATACGAAAGGAAGCCCAAATGAAACTAGTAGTGCGGGTGTGTGTGTATAACGAAGGGAACGTGAAAGCAGCAACTCTCGAAATTGTAACAAAAAGCGTACCGGAACCGGTTTAAGTCAAAGTCCCCTGGCTGGGAAGGCGACGAAGTTTCGTGAGCTGTCTGTCTGTCATCTGGGCGAGAGGGAAAAATAGTTGGGAACCCCTCAGCCTCAGATCTCCTTCTCCTCCTTCTCTCTCTCATGTTTTTGAAATTTCGTCGTGCGAGCGATCCTCTTTCTTCATCCAACCATCAATCCATCCTCCTAACTCTTTCTTTTGTTAGCAAATAGCAATTCAAAATCCCCGATTTCGTTTTGTTACCTCCGCCGCGACTGATTCTCATCGGGGGTGCTCTGTTTGACTAGAATTCTCTTCCGATTCGGTAGAGAGATTTTTGATTAAGATGGAGTCGGACAATGGGAAGGGGTTGATACTAGCAGTGGCCTCTAGTGTTTTCATTGGCTCCAGCTTCATCTTGAAGAAGAAAGGTCTCAAGCGAGCTGCTGCTAATGGCACCCGTGCTGGTAATAAATTACTTACTACCCTCACCCACCCCTAATCCCAATTATAGTCTAATCACATGATGATGATGATGATGATGATGATGCAGGGTATGGCGGTTATACTTACTTGTTAGAGCCTCTTTGGTGGGCAGGCATGATCACTAGTGAGTTTTTTTTTGTTTTTTTATCTCTCTCTATTAGTTTTAAAGAAAGATTATGTATTGTGTTTAGTGATTGTTGGAGAAGCTGCAAACTTTGTCGCCTACATATACGCACCAGCTGTTCTCGTCACACCCCTTGGTGCTTTAAGTATTATCATCAGGTCTCTCTATCTATCTATCTCTTTACTTCTTTCTTTTTGTGTGTGTTTTTCTCTGACTAACACTCTCTTTCTTTTTCTGCTTATTCCTTAGTGCTATTCTGGCACATTTCTTGTTAAAAGAAAAGCTTAAGAAAATGGGGGTTCTTGGGTGTGTTTCTTGCATCGTCGGCTCTGTTGTTATTGTTATTCACGCACCTAAGGAGCAGACTCCTAACTCCGTCCAAGAGATTTGGAATCTCGCTACTCAGCCTGGTAACTTTCTCTCTATTGCATTATGCCTTCTCTGCAGTTTGTTTTATCTGAGATATTCTTTTTTTTTCTTTTCACAGCTTTTCTAGTTTACGTAGCCATAACCATGTCCATTGTCCTTGCTTTGATTCTCCACTTCGAGCCTCTCTGCGGCCAATCCAACATTCTTGTTTATATCGGTATATGTTCCTTAATGGGTGCTCTCACTGTAAGTTTGCTTCTTCTGAGCTAAATTTCCTTTTTTTTTTTTCTTTTTTTCTTGTTTGTTTGTGTGTAAGTTTTGCCATGTTTTCAAACAAAGGTTATGAGCATAAAGGCTATTGGAATTGCTATAAAGTTAACGATGGAGGGAGTGAGCCAGATTGGGTATCCACAGACATGGCTTTTTCTCATGGTTGCTGTTACCTGTGTCGTTACCCAATTGATTTATCTTAACAAGGTAAGCTTTGATAAGAATAGAACAGGTGTATTTTGTTATTGCCATCAGTAGATCATCAATCAGTTATACTATACCTGTGCTGACTTGTTCTTTGGCAGGCTTTGGACACATTCAATGCAGCAATTGTTTCTCCAGTGTACTATGTAATGTTCACAACCCTCACTATTGTTGCTAGTGCCATCATGTTCAAGGTTGGTTTTTTAACTACCAACAGCAATTATGTTTCAAAAATCGGTTTATAAACATTGCGTCAATTGCTTCTGACAGGACTGGTCTGGGCAAGACGCAGCTAGCGTAGCCTCTGAGTTATGTGGATTCATCACTGTGCTCACTGGCACAATGATACTTCATGGGACCAGGGAAGAGGAACAACAAGCTTCTTCTTCAGGTAAGACAAAAATAAAAATAAATAAGCGTCTTGATTAATACGCCCGTCAGTCATATAACAGTTTCTTCTGGTGGCATTGAAGGCAATGCAGATTTGGTATTTGGATCTTCAGAATCAGTACGATGGTACGAGTCAAGAAAGAGCACGAACGAAGAACATCTGATAAGCCTGTACAGCCCTGAATACTAGGAACAAGGTGGCCGATCCCTAGACTCACTCCCAATATAGATTTGAAATGCGGCAAGAAGAAGCCTCGTGGACTGATGATGTTGTCGTAGCTTTGTATTATTTTTGTGGTCGTCTCTTCTCTGTACAGACAAAAAGTTTGTCTAATTGAAACTCGGAACACATTCTTTAGTTTTGAGCTATGTATCAGTTCAAAGTATACACACAGACACAGTACAGGTTCTTCGTTGTATTCTCTTATTTGGACCTTCGTCCCAATATATGTATCTTCACTTTTTTGTAGGATAAAATATTTTCTTTGATTGTACTTGAACTGAAAGAAACAAAAAAGTGGACGCACAAGAACCAAGCAATGCAAGAAGTTAAAGAGGGAGAGACTGAAGACAAAAACAGTTAGGAGAGACCATAAATAAAGGTTTTGTTTGGACTTCGATCAAAGACAGATATTCAGCGGCTGAGCTCATCTCTAAGAATTTGTTGTTGGGTGTTGATATCTCTTTCTTCTCTGTGTCTCATTACTCACTGGGGTCATTTTTGTTTTAACTTTTTTGTAATGTTATGGAATATAATGGGCAAATCTCTCAAATTGTCATTTTAAAGTTTTTGTCACAAAAATAGCACCAAAAAAGAAAATGACTAAAGTAACCTTCTTTTATTTTGAATATTTTGAAAATTTTAATATTTATTTTTTAAAATTTGAAACTTTATCCCCAAAACCACATTGTTAACTTAAAAAAAGTTAAGTTATTAATATTTAATAAAATTTATTTTGGTCATTTTCTTTATGAAATATTATTTTTATGACAAAAAATTAAAATAGTTATCATTGGGAATTTCTCCGATATAATTCATCCTTGGTTTTATGTTTCTAAAAGTTTTTCTTAGGGGTGTTCAATCCGGATATCGGTTTCGGTTCGGTTTTTTTCGGTTTTCGGTATTTCGGTTAGTAAAATATAACTACCATTCTAAATCCATATTTACTTCGGTTCGGTTCGGTTTATATACCGTCGGTTTTCGGTTTATTCGGTTTTATACCAAAAAACATAATTATTTAGTTTGAGATCATATTATATAAATTTTAGAGTCATATTGTCAACATAGTCATTTATTAAAAATATATGACATGTTCAAATAAATGAACAAAAAAGTAAAAATGCTTCTACCATCAAATAAAATAATCAAATCTATAACTAAAATCAAAGCTTGAAATTTTGAAAATAAAAATATGAAATAAAACAGAAATATGAAAGAAAAGTTTTTTCACTCTTCCCTATTTATTGTTCATTAAAATCATGATTTTTCAATTGAACACGAAACTCTGTTTGTTTACAGATAAGAAAAAAGTTGTAAAAATTTTCCATTAATTATTGTCCATCAAATTTATAATCTTCATATTAATTTAGTGAAGACTAAAATAAAGCAAAAAAATTAAAAGAAGACTTAAAAAATAAGATGTCTGAATTGCGATGTATTGTTATTTAATTATAGTTCAAGTGTTTTACAAATTAAGGCTCTTTATTACTATAAAATTATAGTAATGGTTATTAACACAAATTTAACTTATGTAACAAATAGATTTTCATGTATTGTTATAAAATAGATACATATTTACGTGTTTCTACTTTTAATCGGTTTTGTTCGGTTTATTCGGTTTAATCGGTTATATACCAAACCATATCCAAATCCTACGGTTTTTATAAAATTATATCCATTCGGTTTATATGGTATATACCAAAACCAAACAATATTATCTATTTCGATTCGGTTCGGTTCGGTACGGTTCGTTTTACCATATTGAACAGCCCTTCTCCTCGTCCAGCTATGAGACAGTGAGAGCTTAACATATAAGCTTATTGGTTGGTTGAGATGGTAGTTTTCCTTCTTCTTTTTTTTTTTGCGAAAGAGATGGTAGCCTTAGTATTTTTTTTCCGTGTTATTGTAAGTTTTTAGCTGTGGTTTTAATTTTTACTAGATTTTGGTTGATCAAAGCTAAATATTAAATAAATTTATAACTATTATTATAAATCTATAATATTTAAAAGCTGTTATATTATTATTATTTCAGTCTTGTACAATATTTTCATATCCAAGTCAGACCTGTAGCCGAACCGATGGATCCGTTTACTCGTATATAAGTGCGGGTAGGATATAATAAAACGAACATGGTAAAAATATCTTAAAATAATATTAATCTTTTTGAGACAAATGTTTTATTATTAGAAATCTATAGTAATACTCCACTATGGCAAGGTTAGAAGATATAAAACAATGGCAAGTTATGCTGTAAGTTAAATACATTTATACGTATAACAAAATATTGTATATTAGATGTATAGATAGGCGACATGATTGAAAGAGAATGTAGGTTTAAATAAATAATTGATATAATTGTGGTGTCTTAGATGTTTATGTTATACGTGTATTCTCTGAAATAATTTATGTTATTGTTATATGTATGCCGACTTTAGGGGATAATGGAAATATAATAAAAGGAAAATGTCACATGCTGTTATAATATATAGGGGAAGACCAGAAAATAATTAAAAAAAAGGATCTCAACAACTTTTTTAAGTAGATTTATTAAAACTCCTCTTCTTTTAATAGTATTGATTTTGTAAAATTATTGACATTCAAAACACTAAAGTAAAAGTCAGAGAAAAATTAATACATTTTGTCATTTTCTTTTAAAATTCTTGGGTGTAAATTCATTTTTAAAGTTAAAACAATATTGGTTTTGTAATATATTCACACATTCAACAACCCTTCTCAATCAACCCTACCCATATAGTAGGCATCTGTAATGGCCAAACTCTGCATAGCCAGCCTTCATGTATGGTAACAAATTAAAAATGGATTTGATTCCCAACTTTCAGATTTTTGTTGCTTCTTATATATATATTTAGATTACATTCTAAGCAAATAGAATGTATAGAATACAAGAGATGGGGAAGAAAACAGGAATCATACTAGTATTGTTTACTCTTCATCTACTCATATCCTTCGCCCTCTCTGAGTATTACTCAGAAACTCTTCCATTCTCACCAAAACAACAGGTCGTCACCAATCTCCACTTCTTCTTTCATGACACTCTCTCCGGACGAGACCCATCAGCGGTCCTCATCGCCAAACCCCATCTCACCGCAGAGAACAGCTCTTCTCCCACACCCTTCGGCTCTCTTCTCGCCATCGACGACCCTCTCACCCTCGGACCTGATCCCAAGTCCGAGAAGATCGGGAACGTCAGAGGGATGTACGTCTCTTCCGGAAAACATGTCCCCACGTTGACCATGTACGTCGACTTCGGCTTCACCTCCGGCCTGTTTAACGGCAGCTCCTTCACCGTGTTTTCTAGGAATACGATTACGGAGAAGGAGAGGGAGCTTGCGGTTGTGGGTGGTCGAGGAAGGTTTAGGATGGCTACAGGAGTTGCTCAACTTAATACATACTCGGTTAACTTAATCAACGGTGATGCCGTTGTCGAGTACAATGTCACTCTCTATCATTATTAACGAATGAAAATGCATGTAATACAAATAATTCGGTTCCATAAAAATGTTGGATGCTTTCACTTTATTTAATAGAATATTAACAAACCAACAAAAAAAGAGTGGCTTTTTCTCAGAAAAAGTACAGAATGAAAATGCAATGCATGTAATACAATGTCACTCTCTATCATTATTAACGAATGAAAATGCATGTAATACAAATAATTCGGTTCCATAAAAATGGTTGATGCTTTCACTTTATTTAATAGAATATTAACAAACCAACAAAAAAAGAGTGGCTTTTTATCAGAAAAATACAGAAGAACCTCTATAAATTAATACTCGATAATTTAATAACTATATATATATCTTTTAATCTTAATATTTATTAAATGAGACTTTCGACTTATATGTTTTTTTAATCATTTGTATTATATCATAACAAAAATTTTAAACCATGGATCACAAAATTTGAATGTGAGACTTTTAACAGTTTTAGTAATTTATATTCGTTTTTAAAAATTTAAAATATAACATATAAAGAAAATTTTAAATTTTTATTATATGGTTAATATGGTTGTTTAATTTATTTTAATAGTTTAAAATTTAAAAAATATAATATATGATACACTTATTTTTACCAAATTTTTATTATTCAAAATAATTAATTGTCATATATATTTTAGCCACATTAGACAATTCTGTAATTTTATTTTAAGGAAATAATGAAACACATTAATATTATATTTATGGTTAGTTTAATAAAAAATTTATTATATATTTAGATGGACCAACATATTTTTCTAAGGATTCTAAGAATCATTCTAATGTTGACATGTGACTACAAAAAAATGTCGTAATGCTTATCAATTAATATATAAGAGATAATTATTTAATTCAAACAACTACTATACTTTTAGGTGAACCATTACGCCACCACATTGTTGACTTTGTCACATCATTTTCTTCATTGGTTTGGTTGAACCAACTTGGACCGTTATCAGTAATGCGTAGTGAAATATAAATTGTGCCCTATAAAAAGTCTTGTTTCCATCGCACTTGGAACTCAATTTACTTGCACATGCTAAAACAGCAAAAGAAAAAGGGAACAACTATGAAGATGGCAAAAGCAGAAGTATCAAGATTGTTGTTTCTGTTGGTAACGATAATACCACTGGCTGCTCAAGGTTCCAGATTGTACAGCTGGGCTAATCAGCTGGAGGAATCTGGTAAGGACAAGGTAACCAACCTTCAGTTCTATTTCCACGACACTTTGAGCGGCAAGAATCCCACCGCCGTTAAGGTAGCTCAGGCCGCCGACACTGACAAATCTCCAACGCTGTTCGGCTCTGTGTTCATGGTCGACGATGCTCTCACCGAGACCGCCGATCCCAAATCCAAGCTCGTGGGCAGGGCCCAAGGTCTTTACGGTTCTTCATGTAAGTAACATGCATATATATTGTTTCTCTTTCATATATGATAAACCGGACCGGTTGGTAATAACCGGTTTAAAACGAACCAATTTTAATGGGATTTTATCTTTAATTGGACAGGTAAAGAAGAGTTAGGACTGCTAATGGCGATGAGCTTTTGTTTCGAGGACGGTCCGTACAAGGACAGCACCATAAGCATGATCGGGAAGAATTCTGCGATGAAACCAGTTCGAGAAATGCCAATCGTGGGCGGCACTGGAATGTTCAGGATGGCTCGTGGCTACGCCATTGCTCAGACCCATTGGTTCGACCCCAAGACCGGTGATGCCATCGTTGGCTATAACGTTACCATTGTTCACTAGAAAAAAGTTTTTGTTTCACTTATATAATACTGCGCGATACCTATACCATATGTAACATGTATCACTTGAGATAAATAAAATATGTACTTCTCCATTAATGTAACAGTATCTTTATAAATAAAGGGGACTTGCCTCTCTCCACAGGCGGCCACGTCAGCAAGGAGGATTGGGCGTTTTCTGCCACCTGTCATCACCTAAAGTAAGTTTATGTTTTGATCGAGATCTGAAAATTTAGTTCGCTTCGTATGCTGGGTTTTGCTAAAACTTTGAATGTAATCTTAGTATGCTGGGCCCACTAAGTGATGCCTTTCTTTCTACATGGATCATTAATTGAATAGATTCAGAAGTCTGAAACCTACGATTCCTTTTCCACCTCCCGTCACGTAACCCTCTGCCGTTATGCCAAATAATCAACATACTAATCCCACTTTCTCCTCTTCATTGCATGTTTAATTTCTCGATCCTGAGCTTTTCCAGAGTAAATATATAGATACACCTTCTCATTGGCCTTTCAAATACCTCTAAACATTTTTCCGATCGATTTTTAATTTGCAAGCTTAGAAAAATTGAAGGCAGGCCGGTGCAAGTAGGTGGTACAGACGCGACTGCTCCAGTTTTTGGAGGCTATGAATGTCAAAAAGAGGCCAGTTGATTGGGGGGGGGGGGGATTGATATGTTGCTGCTAGATTCCAAGGTATTCTGATTAAAGCTTTTTAAATCGGCGAATTTCATTATTTTATTATTTTATTTTGGGACTCTTTCATATTTGTAAGAAAAATTGGTTACTCTAACTTGAACTAATAGGCGACGACCGCAAGCTCTATGCGGCAGAGCAGTTGGTGCTCGACATCTGCAACCTCAAACTCAGGGAGAATGCTCTTCAAGAGTTATCTAAGGTTGTTCATTATCTCTATGCAATTAAACTTCACTTGCTTAGCATTTCTTATGAATTCTGATCGTCTTGGTTTTTGTGTTTGCAATCGATTTTTTTTACAAGGTCTTGGTTTGTTTTGCTCGGTTAATCTAGGACATGCTTTCAGATTTTTAGGATAATAGTTGAGACTCTAGACAATTAAAAAGTTAAATGGCTTTGATGTTTTGTAATAATATAATGTGTCGTGTGGTTTTGCTTTGCTTTCATATTTCAGAAGAGAGAGATCTTTCATGATTTAGCTCCACTGTTGTGGTAATCTGTTGGTGCTGTTCCTTCTCTTCTACAGATACACTTCGTCTATTAAATCTGAGTGGAACCTTCACATGCTGAAAACAGAATCGAACTATCACAATTACACTTTAGCGGCTGAGAGTGGGAAGAAGGCGATGCAAGAAGTTG
The DNA here is from genome assembly GCF_020379485.1 of Brassica napus. NCBI lineage: Eukaryota > Viridiplantae > Streptophyta > Magnoliopsida > Brassicales > Brassicaceae > Brassica > Brassica napus. The sequence goes on from NC_063442.1 coordinate 39,998,457, forward strand.
TCTTGAACTGGTATAAACAAATCTCAAAAGTTTCATAACATATATCGTCCCAAAACCTGGGCTTTTTTCATCGTTTTCTTAACTTTTCGAGACAGATAATTTTATGTTAGGAAAGCTTATGTGATTGCACATCAATGGAGGAAAACTTAAGAATCCCTGGTGAGTAACTTATCACCTCAAAATCTTAAACAGAGGAGGCATGGATGCCAATGAGAACCTAAGCACTCAGTTCTGTATCATCCTCTCTTGATGTTTTTGATGTTGCTAACGCCAGCCTTCTTACTTCCATTGATATGAGTTAGCTAATTCCTTTGAATTTATAGATTTGGATTAAATATTATTCGTTGTTTTGCTGAAAATTTACCCTTTCTTCTGTCAAATTCATTGAAATTCAATAATGATGCATGTGCTAAGATCAACTCCATGATCATCCCATGCTGTGAAGAATGGATAGAGCCCAAGAGTGATCACAGTCACAAGGTCGTAGAGATCACAATCAGCGCATGGAAATATCTTCTTGATGAAAACTTGTAAGTTTCAAAATTTCAATCTGAATTAAACGAACCCGGAAAAACATATCAAACATTATAGCTGGTTTTTACATACTGGTGACGATAGGAATGTTCTTTGGTGCAAACAGGTGAATGAACCTTCGTGTTCAACGCCCATGAAAAGACCAAACGACATACCAAGCATTGAGTCCGTTGAGGAACTTAGAATTTCAGCATCTGAGACTTACTGAGAGCGTGTCAACTTTCAAGATGGGAAACTGTTGAAACAGGCCAGTGGTGATGCAAAGCAGCAGCAACAACACCTTATACGCGCTTCCTCTGTTTACGTAGCAGCTGTGTCGGACTCAAAATATACCCTCTCTCGGCTGTTAACTGAGACCAAAGGTTATTATTGTGTCATACTCTACAGAGAGAGTATTGTTGCATACATGTCGACATATTTTCTTCGTGGAGGTAGTTTGAGGATTTTACAAAGTCTTTATTTGGTTAGTTAAGATTTGTATTGTTTATTAGTTGGAACCAAAGAAATTATTATCTTATGAATCAGTATGTTAGTTGAAATTACAAGCAAATCTATTAAGCTTTATGGTTTCAGATAGGTCATGAGCTTGAGATTAGCGATTCCTAATGGTATAGTTCCAGGGAGATAATGCCGGTAAAAAATATTCTGGGATTAGTCGACCCTATGTGGACAGTGTGTTCGACAACTCGGTGATCACCCTTATAGCAATGTAAACGTCCCACAAGCACTAATCAATACCTTTCATTCAGTTACTTAAAACTTTGAGAGAGACTTGGGTTATACTAGATTTGAAAACTAAAAGACCCGCTACATCATCGGGATGAGACGCAGCAGCTCCCGTGGGATTTAGATATGAACAAAAAATAATGGCGGTAAGATGATGAGATAGAAAGAATAAGAGTTCATGGTGTTGTTTTAAATATAACTACTGATGTGAAACAATATTTGGCATGCGTGAAAAGAAAATACAAAGAGAGATACAACAAGGTCTAATAAGAAGTTTAATATCCAATGAAAGTCATTAAAATAAACTAAGATAAAGTGAAACTGTGAAAGATAAGAAATCTAATGTTGATGTCCATCAAAATTATATGTTCCATCTGCAAACAAAATGTTACTAACTATGTAAATTTATACGTCACACATGAATAGTCGTTAGAAGCAGTGGCGTGCCTAGGGTATAAAAAGGATTTGTTCCATGTAGGCATGGCAATTCAGAAAATGATTGACCAATTAAACGTTGAAATATAACATGTCTTCCTTAAAGCACATCATTCTCTTTTGTCTATCCCAGGAGCAGCTCAATCCATTCATCTTCAGTTTTCGTCATTTACTTTTAAAATAGTATTTCATGCTGTTTTTTAAAATATTTTTTAATATTCGCTTACTTCACAAAATATGTTTACTTCTAAAACAATTTTTGGCTTTCTTCTCTATCAATTTTTAATATACATTTACTTCACAAAATATGTTTACTTCTAAAACAATGAATTAATCTATTTATAGGGTAAAGACCAATTTATACTCTATTAAAGAGTAAAATATAGTATAATTTGAGTCTTTTTACTTCAAACTCAATTTAAGAATGAAAAATATAATAGAATTGGAAATACTTTAAAAAAAAATTCTAAACAACAAAAGAAACACGCAGAACAGTAATTTACATCGAAAGTACGATATAATATAACATATAATAACAATAATTTCTATTGTTTAATTATTTTGTAAGAATATAAATCAACAATAAACATGTTTTTACCAACAGCAGTGAAATATCTCTAACAAGATTACAATTCTAGAAAAAAGCAATTAGGAATCTAGGAAGCCAAAATATGAAAAAGATATATCATAATAAAATAAAAGTGATCATGATGTGAAAGTGAACTTATCATTAATCATGAAATAAACACATAAATACAAATATATCTGAATTGAGCGCCAAAAAAAAAAATAGAATGGGAAGTAACATGGCACTATACTAAACATAAATAAATAGGTCTAAAGTTCACAAAACTGTGTGTACTCCCCAAACCTGCCATTTCACGTTTGGCTCATGTTTTCATATTTGAGACTTTATTTTTAATTGTCGGGCTACTAATTTGACATCCAGACAATGAATTCGTCTAACGGCACATTGCATTACTCCTAACATTGTTGAACCCATAACACTAAATCTAAATTACATTGAACAATCACTATGGGAATGACATAATTGAAAAGAAATCGTGAAAACATATGTTGAACAATAAATTATTATAACTCTCACCAATATAAATATAAATTTCAACCTTTATATTTTACAAAACTAAACATAGAATAACAGTGAATAAAACATATGAACCCGGCGCGTAGCGCCGGAATACCACTAGTACCTTTATAAAATCAAAGTTGGAGATAAATGATACAAAAGGAGGCCCGTGGGCTTTATTGAAGCCCAAAAGTAAATAGAGAGAGGTGTCATGATCCAAAACCAGATCCGGTTTACTAACCCATACCAGACGGCGGCGGAACAAGTGTCATATGATTTCGTACCGGCGAATCTCGCCGCCGTTAAACCCTGCAGACTTGTATTCGCCGGGATCAAGAAATAAGGTGGACACACAAGTATTCAAGTCTCCTCCCATGGTGGTTTCTCCCTCCAATGCCCATCAGTGACCCTAGGAAACGGCCAATCCGTTTCGCTCGATCGTTTCTCAGCAGAGAAGCCGCCAAAGAAGAGCTCTCTCAAGCGGTGTCTCGTCTCGAGTCCCTGACAGAGCAAGGGGTTCGCTTACCATTTGAAGTCCTCGCGTCGCTGCTCCAGCGCTGTGGAGACACGAGGTCCTTGAAGCAAGGCAAATGGATTCATCGTCACTTGAAGATCACTGGATTCAAGAGACCCAACACGCTTTTGTCTAACCATTTGATCGGAATGTATATGAAATGCGGCAAACCAATTGACGCGTGTAAAGTGTTCGATAGAATGCTTACCAGGAACTTGTATTCGTGGAACAATATGGTCTCTGGGTTTGTCAAGTCAGGGATGTTGGTTCGTGCACGAGAGGTGTTCGATAGTATGCCCGAGAGGGATGTTGTCTCATGGAACACGATGGTCGTTGGCTACGCTCGGAGTGGGAATGTAAACGAAGCTTTGTGGTTTTATAGAGAGCTGAGGAGATCTGGGATCAAGTACAACGAGTTCAGCTTCGCGGGGTTGTTGACAACGTGTGTGAAATCGAGAGAGCTCCAGCTCACTCGGCAAGCTCACGGGCAGGTTCTCGTTGCTGGGTTTCTCTCAAATGTGGTGCTGTCTTGTTCTATTATTGATGCTTATGGGAAATGCGGTGAGATGGAGAGCGCCAAAAGATGTTTCGATGAGATGGCAGTGAAGGATAATTATATTTGGACTACTCTCATCTCCGGATACTCCAGAGTGGGTGATATGGAAGCAGCTAACGAGCTGTTCACTGAGTTGCCAGAGAAAGATCCAGTCTCTTGGGCTGCTTTAATTGCTGGATACGTTAGACAAGGCTCAGGGGACCGAGCGCTGGAGCTGTTTAGAGAAATGATTGCTTTGAGGGTTAAACCAGAGCAATTTACTTTCAGCAGCTGTCTATGTGCCTCTGCATCATCTCTTGGACATGGCAAGCAAATACATGGCTACATGATCCGTACAAATGTTGGTCCCAATGCAATTGTCATCAGTTCTTTGATCGATATGTACTCCAGATCAGGGAGCTTAGAAGCCGGCGAGCGGGTTTTCAATCTTTGCGGCGACAAGCAAGACTGTGTTGTGTGGAACACGATGATTTCTTCATTGGCACAGCATGGGCTTAGCCACAAGGCCTTGCGAGTGCTTGATGACATGATCAAACTCAGAGTCCACCCGAACCGGACGACTCTGGCTGTGATTCTGAGTGCCTGCAGTCACTCAGGTCTGGTGGAGGAAGGTGCAAGGTGCTTTGATTCATTGACTGCTGATTACGGGATCGTTCCCGACCAAGAACATTACTCATGTCTGATAGATCTCCTAGGTCGTGCCGGTTGTTTTGAAGAGTTGATGAGCAGGATCGAGAAAATGCTTTTAGACCAGACGAGCACATCTGGAATGCAATCCTAGGAGTATCCAGAATCCATGGAAATATGGAACTGGAGAAAAAAGTGGCGGAAGAGCTGATTAAACTGGACGCAGAGCAAAAAGAAGAAGCTTCAAGAAGATGATCCTCGGACAAGAAGATGCATTTTCTGTAAATTTTCTTCCCGTGAGGATTGTACACTACTGTTAAAAGCCTGCAAAAGCAGAGGGAAGTTATAGGTGTTGTGGTGATATTTTTTTTTTTGCAGATTCCAAAGTTTTGTAAGTGTAGCAGAGCTAACGAACTACAACTGTTCGAATTCTTTCTTTTTTTTTCCTTACTGGAGGCAATTTTTCAAACGAAAAGATTAATATTTCTGGTTTGATTTGTAATGGCTAAGTTATTACAGAACAATGGAGATGGTCGGTGTGAAAGACATGGACAAAATATTTATCTTGGGTCTCTTCTAAATTTTACTTATGTGGTAAACCAAAAGGCAACCAAACAAAGCAAATAACCGGTTATGTCTAAACCGGTGACTAAGTTGTCACTGCCATGAGAGAAAAATAACTACACCCACATTCAACGCAAGATATATATTAGGTTTTTGGTATGGGTACTACATTTTTCATCACATTAAAAAGAAAAACGGAAGAGAAGCAAAAGTGTATTACTACTTTTGGTTTTGGATAAATCCAACTTGACTCAGTTTAATTTGATTCCAAATGGGCTTTTATTTAATCTTTCGGCTCAAATTGATTCTTCTATTGATCCATATTCCATGCTTTAGTTATATTATAGATTGGGACTTCCGCAAAATAATTGTGAGCTCCATTGTTTTCTTCAATAAGTGCAACAACATAATCTTATGAGGCCCAAAAGATAACATAGTTGCCGTGGGTTCTAATTCTATTTCCTATTTGCTTAACATTTTTTGCAACATTATTTTTACAGTAAACATATTTGATTAGGTTTACGGGTCGCATTTAAGGTGGTATTTCACCATTTAAGATAAAAACAATAGTAAAAAAAAGTTATTTAATCTCAAATCTGCAACATTGAAAGATAAGGCTGTGGAAACACCCTAACCTATTGGTTAAGATTTAAAGACTTCTACACTCAGGTCTGGGGTTTGAATTCCAGATTATGCAATTTTTTTGCAGATTATAGAATGTGAAGCTTTCAGAGGTTCCAGAATACTGTAAGCAGAGTCGTTCGTTGTCTGTTGCGGTGAGAACCTGTCCATCAAGAATGTCGTACATGTAGAACCGTCTAAAAACAGTAATTGCTAGGTTACACTACTTTTTCTTTTAATTTTAATACATAAACTAATATACTCCCTCAGTTTTTCATAAAGTTACAGATTTTAAGAAATAATTTGTTTCAAAAAATTTAATTGTACTAAATAGATTTTAATTGGGTTAAAATTATGAAAAAAAATAATCATAAAAAATTATACAAGTTTAATGTGTTTTATTAAAATGTGTGAATAGTTTAAAATATGTAAGATTTTGAAACGGAGAAAGTATATGCTAAAGCTCTCGAAATTAATCTTTTAATACACAAACTAATTTAAATTTAAATACATTAACTAATACTTCGATCAACTTCTGATTATTCTCCAGTTTTTTCTCAATTCGCTAGACCTTTAGACGACTACACATTTTATGCCTATGGCGTTCGGAACAGAGAATAGATAGAATCTTATCAACTAACGGATACACATAAATTAAACTTATTACCTACAACAACTACTAAAGACAATAAATGAACAAAACATTAACTAATCTCATTCAATATTTTTCCTTAAAATAAATAATTTAAGACGCATCGACATGTCCCATCGTCATGTCAATTGGACCATGTGAACGTTACGCTTTTAAGTCTTGACTACTTCTTTGAGGCTTTGACTGAAAGTAATATTACTCTTGGAGAGAATCTGTAAATATACTATTATTTGGTACCAGAAGTGAAATATAAAATAAAATAAACGGCACGCAGTTTACGTTCCCAAAAAAGTGGGACTAATGAAAATATCTGCTTACGTCCGTCAACTTTAATGTTGACTGAACTGGAAAGTAATAAATGGTATAATAATGAATTTATCTTTCCCAATAGTGCCCTTCACGCTGTTAGATTTTTTCGGGAGAAGAGGAGATAAGCTTTAAACGATTTTAAATCAAAATTCAGGTTTAGAGATCTGAATCTGACGGCTGATAACCATCCTGCAAAGAATCCCTAACCGTCCAGATCGAAGCTGGACCAGAGCTTCCCAAAAAGGAAAAATAAATACACTCTCGAACACTCGGGTGGCCCATTCTTAAGGCTATCCATTTTAACAAATGTGTTATTCTTATTATTAACAAACTCGTTATTTTTTCGAATAATTAAATTTTATTGTTATATTTTTTCGAATAACGAAAATTCAACATATTTGCAGAAAAAGAAGAAAATAACGAATGAAAAAAAAAACTTTTAAAAAGGGAATATGAAAAGAAATAAAAATGAAAATGGGAATAATAAAAAGCAGACGTGGCAGTGATACCCTAAGCACACATCTGCTGTTGTTATAAACAGCGTCTTCCTCACGCCAAGGGGGGAGAGATAGAGAGAGAGATCTGATCTGTGGTTTTGTTTTTCTGAAAGAGAAAGGAGAGAGGTTTGATCAGAATGTCTGGAGGCGAGGGAAACAACGGTGGAGAGAGACGCAAAGGGTCGGTGAAGTGGTTCGACACCTCGAAGGGCTTTGGCTTCATCACACCCGACGACGGTGGTGACGATCTCTTCGTCCACCAGTCCTCCATCAGATCTGAGGGTTACCGTAGCCTTGCCCCGGAGGAATCCGTCGAGTTCGAGGTCGAGGTCGACAACAGCGGACGTAACAAGGCTGTCGAAGTCACCGGACCAGACGGCGCTCCGGTTCAGGGTAGCAGCGGCGGTTCATCTGGAGGACGAGGCGGTTTTGGCGGCGGTGGAAGAGGTGGAGGACGAGGTGGAGGTTATGGTGGTGGAGGATACGGTGGTGGTGGCGGATACGGTGGAGGAGGAGGAGGTTATGGTGGTGGGCGTGGAGGCGGCGGTGGTGATGGGGCTTGTTACAAGTGCGGAGAACCTGGTCACATGGCGAGAGACTGTTCCCAAGGTGGTGGTGGTGGCTACGGAGGAGGAGGAGGTTATGGTGGTGGACGTGGAGGCGGAGGTGGCGGAGGGAGCTGCTACAGCTGTGGAGAGTCGGGTCATTTCGCGAGGGACTGCACAAGCGGCGGTCGTTGAAGCAAAACAAGTTAAAACGCGGTTTGTAGAAGGGTAAATCAGTCATCTCGCCGCCTGCTATCTCAAATATTATCCTCATCTATCTATCTATTTTATCTTCTTTTGTTTTTCTTTCTCCTCGGTTTGTTTTCGGATTATTAGGACATGTTGTTATGGTGTTTGTTATGCGTAAGAAGCTGGATTCGTATTTGCATGTTTTATCAAACTTTTGCTCTATGAATCTTCTAAATTTGCTCTATTATCTTCCAAGCGTTGCTGCATTTTATTTCAGTTAAAAGTTTAATCAATCATAAGTTTCGAATCGTTGTAATTTTGGTTGTATCTCTCCAAAGTTCGGTTGTGCTGTTCATTTGTTTATATACTAATGGACAAAGATTTTTGTTCTTTACCAAGACTACACAACACTTTTTTGTTCCTAAAGTTTTGTCTTTTTCTTCTTCTTCAACGTCCAAAAGATAATAAAAATTGACAAGCATGACACAACCCAAAACACACTAGTGCATTGGTATACAGATCTACTAAAGAAACCAACGAATTTTTTTGTGATCGGTGGAATACGCATACGCTCTTTATTAGTTGCTTAAGATTCAAAGGCCACGTGTGTGGTTAACGTGAGGATGGCTGAACGGAGGAGGCGAGGCCATTACCGGCGGTGGGCACTGGTAACATTTGGTGAAGAGGCCGAACGTGTCTATCTGGTGAACAAAATTGATCATACTCGCCCAACCACCGAACCCAAATCCAACAACGAACACCCACACCACAATGAATGCGTTTATTGTGAAAGCTCCAGTCCACCTCCCTAGAAACCTCGGCGGCTGCTCCACGGCGCTCTCCCGTGCGGCTGCTGACCGGAACGTGAAGACGTGAGCCAGCGCAGGGATGATGTAGACGGTGAAGCTAACGAGGAGAGATCCGACGGTTGAGTTGATGGGACCAAAGAAAGGGAATACGATTGCGAGAAACCAGATGGGTATAACCACGGGAAGCCTCGCGGCGGCTCTCTTACACATGCTCCGGCACTCATGCATTCCTATCAGCTTCTCCCACACGAAGTAGAGAGGCGTGCATGCAAACCCGAAGGTGATGAACTGGTGGATGAGCATGAGCACCACTGCAAAGTCACGGTAAAGGTTCTTTGGGAGGAGAGCGAATGCGTTTGAATGGTTTAGAAGCAAATCGCCAAACGCCCAATAGACCGCAGACGCAGAAGGCAGCGTTAACGTCAGAACGTACAGAGTCGCAAACAGGTATATCGACTTGAACTTCTGCGGCTTCCACATGGCATGCATTATTTCTCTGTCCCCAACAACACAAATTCAATTTCATTAATTGAATAGAATGTTAAATGTGAAAAAAGGAATGGTCCTTTTCATCAATATTTAATTCCGATTATACCCTTACAGTATGGGGGGTAAAAAGGACATACACAGTAACAGCATGTCCACCGAATGTGTAAAGAATGTTTGTGGCCCCTGTGAAGTATAATACCAGCTTGCTTGGTCCCGAATGCTTCACTCCTTCTACCTATTTAATTTTACTAAAACATTAATCATTACATATATATATATATATCTATTCTATTAAAACAGCAGCATGACCTATTGATATATGTGTAATCCAACTGAAATTACTTTTAAAATAACTGCTTTATTCTACAAAATACAAAAGTAATACCAAACCTTATATATCATAACCTCTCCTTTTTTTAGCCAAATCGAAACCACTTCTTTTATTCCTATATTTTAGGGATCCACTACTCTTATCTTAACCAATTAAAATCCATGTTTATATAATATATTTGAGTATGTAACAAAAATGATGACATGTTCGACTATAATCCCTGTAGCATGTTTCGCCAAAAAAATATGTTAATATACTTTATAAAGAATATGACCATATATGACATGTTCCATATAATTCATCCATATGTGCAATTAAAAAAGCCCAGTGTTATTCAATTTTTAATGGGTTTTTAATGAACGACCTATATATTGTCAAATATGTTTGATATATATATATTTTAAATGGTTATATGCACTGATTTATATATTTAATAACTTTAAGAATATTTTAATTTATTTGTGATTTTGGATATTCAAAAAAAAGATACTTCCATTGACAATTATATATAACTATTAGCTATTACTACACGTTGAAATTAAACATAGGTCTGATATCTATTCTGGTACGAATCGATTCTTTCAAGTTTTTGTGTTTATATATATAAAAATTAAGTTTTTCGGAAGAAAATTAAAACGAAAAATATACCCGCGGGTTAGAATCTAGTTCATTATTAATCTTAAACTAGTTCAATTATCTACAAGCAACGACGTATGTGTCTAACTCAAAAGTATAGGGAGTTGGGTAAAAGTGGTCCCAATCACATGTTGCTTGAAACACAAGTGCCAAAAGACACAAGGAAGAAGACAACTTTGTTTATGTTTTTGAGTCCCCTTAAGCTACAACATCACCAGCTAATCCATATGATTATATTAGGAAAAATAAAAAATTAGTAATTAAATTACCTGACCATGGAGGATGGATGCAATGGTGAGGTACCAAGCAGTGTAAGTGGTCATCAATAGTCCAAGAAAAGACCAGATCCTGTAGTTGTGGAAGGAAGGAATGAACACTGTGGTAGCACAACATGCTCCAAATATGTATGTCCATGTCCTCTTGTCCAGGTTATCATTTATGTAATATATGTTGCTGCACATTCATTCATGAACACATAAAATCAGTTTCCAGTTTAAATATAGTTATGGTTATCCTCTTTACTGATCAAGAAAAGAATTTGTAGTAATTAATTACTACGTACCTGGCACATGCTATGAGTTGAATGACAGATCCAAAGAGAAGGAAGGTGCAGTTGAATGCTAACCCAACATTCCTCCAGTGCTTCCCAAGCAATCCATCAAGAACCTCAAACCACTTCACATTGTTTGAACCAAAAAAAAAACCATGTACTTAATATATTTAGTTACAAATAAGAGATTGATATTGAAGAAAGAGATAGCTATTGTTACCTGAATGACATGGTTTCTGAAGTTAACTTTCTCTCTCTCTTTTCTGGTTCTGTACTCAACATAGAGAATGCTGATGAGATAAGCAGTCCAGCTACCCAGTAGGCCATAGAAGAGCTGAAACAGAATCCCTGAGAGCATCCCCAGCTGTGAAAATGAGTATGGAAGCGTCAATAGCACTTGCGCTACCTAAAGAACACATGAACGTATCATGTTAGTACAAAGAATAGAGAGGGATAGAGAAAGAGAGTAAAAACTAAAACCGTTACGTATACCTGGTTGGAAGCGCAGCTGAACCAAGCATCATAGACAGAGCCACCATGCCAAAACATGTTGGAAAGTTTAGATTTCATGTCCGAAGCTTTCCCTTCACTCTCCATCTCCACATAGTTCCCAACAACAACCGTCTCCACTGCTTTCTCACCATTCTCCATATTGCTTGTTCTCTCTTTGTGTAGAGACCAACACGAGTGAATGGATTTAAGAGTGTATGGATAATATATATAGAGAGAAAGAAAGAATAGAAGAGTGTGATTGTGTGTAGACAGAGAGGGAGACACGGAAGTAGTTTTTCAAGGCAAGAGGATGATGGTGAGCAAAGCCCCAAGCAAACTCTCTTTCCCTTTGTTCTGGATAGCTACTAGTGAGAGACTTTGTTTCGGGAGTGACGACATAGAATCAAACTCCTATATAACATAACACTCTCGATTAAAGTATATTTTCCAAACAAAATATCCCAAAAAATAATTTTAAAATAAAGAATAATTGTATTATACCACCAACAATATTACTGTTATTTTACTCATGAAAAGTTGTTAAAAAAGGGTAGCTTGAAAGTGTAATGAATATGGTTGTTTTCTGTCAAGGGAAGGGACAATCCATTACACAAGAGTAACTTTTTACATATTTTCACTAATTTTATATGGGAGAAAATAGTACAATATAATTTGAGTAGCCCGGAAATAGAAAATGTGTTTTTTAGGCGAATTAATTATAAGAGAGTATATAAACTAGCGTGATCACACAGGTTTAGCAGCGAGTCATTAATGATGTTTTGCTCGCATGAGAGGGATTTATTTTCTCGAGCAAATGGTTTGTTCACTATTTGTATGCTATCCGTTAATTCAAATATTCTCTAATACCATCTCTAATGGTACACAAAAATTTTCTCTATATTTCACACTAAAATAAAATAACCAAAATATACATTTTCATTTGGCTATGAGTTAAGATGCGATATCTTAAAAATACTATCCTTTTATATATAGATGCTCCCTAGCATGATTATCAATGATGCGATATGAATTTTTTTTTTCTTTTTCTCTTTTCTGAAAATAATTGTAAAAAGACAAAACATTAAAAGAAACATCTGCAAAATAGTACATTAATATTCTTCCATGATTCGAACAAAGTTTGTATAGCTCGATGATGCTTATAGAGTTATGTACTTGTATTTATTGATCAAGATTTTATGGTTCTCTACCCCGGCCCTTTGATGATTTTAATAGGGATACTCATTCTGCACTACAAGACTTACAGGCAACAGCTGTAAGCCTGTAAATAATGACATCAAACTTTATTTCATGCAAGTAAATCTATTTACTTTGTACCGTATCTAATGAATAAAGTAGACGAATGAATGTCTGCACCTTTCGAAGAAGAATGAAGGAACTTAAAAGTGTGTCGCCTACAATTAAGAGAAGTTAGGTTGAGTAATTTTTATTATTATTTTTTTGCTAAATATGTAAATATCATTTCGAAAAATAAACAACAAATTTTACAAAGAGTTTTTAACAAAATGTAAAACTTAAAAATTTGGTTTCATGCTAAAAAAGAAAAAAAAACATGGAAACAAATAATAGTAATAGATAACACTCAAAGATGCGACTCCTCTTTGTGCGTGAGTGTATTAAGCTTGGAACCAGACACAAAAAAAAAACTTAGTAACAAGCACACACAATATTTTACAAAGCGTAATGAACAACGCAGGACAAGATTATTCAATGTATTTTGTTAATTTTACCTTTAAAATAAATAGATTTTATAATTTATTTTTCTAAAATAGCAATATCTAAACGTAGAATAAAATATATAAAATGCTATTTTTTATAAATAGAAGAAAAGTAATAATTTTTATTTTAGAGAAATAAATAGAGGTGAAATGTAAAAGTTTGCTTCTGGTTGAGTTGAAAATGTTATTAACATTTTGTTTTCGGTTGATACTTCACAATTTATCATCGCAGAAAATATAATCCCCCATCCCAGTTATGTTAGTGTACTAGGGTGGCAAGAAATAAGAAGCGTAGATAAATGCATTATAGTTTCTCTTAGGTATAAGATAAATAGATTAGACTATTAGAGGATCGAAACAAAGTGAGGAAAGGGGAGCGAATCACTCATCGCTAGGAAACAAAGCGTGGTCGCTTTTATAATAAGAGGAAAGCTTGCTTTTATCACATGCCCATTCCCCTCTCTGAACTTTGTGCTCTTTCTTACTATTATTCTCAATTTTAAATCATTTTTGCTTTCTCCATGAACTAGTACTATTTCTTTTGGTTTATATATAGCACACATCACAAATATTTGAGCTTAATTAGTATTATTTCAAAATTATTCAATAACGAAAAAGGAATAAAACTCAATTGTTTTCTGCATATTATCAAATTATAAAAGAAACTATTTTTACGGAATAGAACATTATAATAAAAATAACAAATAAATAATATTTTATACAAATAATAACTAGGTCGCTATTATGAATGAGAGTCCGACCATAACATATAATCGGCGGATTTAATATATTAATTTATTTTATATATTATTTTATATGAATTTACACATATATTAAAGATATATTAGAATTTTCAAAACAACCTGGTAATATTATTTATTATCTAGTGATTTTATTTGTGATGTTTTCATATATCATTTATTTCTTTTTTTAATAAAATGAACACATCAAAAAAAAAATATAAAGCCTTTTTTTGGTTGAAGATTCTCCAAGATTTAAACCATCAGAAATCAGAAAAATAAAGCGATGCATTGAAAACTGGAAATGAGTTAGGAAAAGAAAAGAGAAAAAAATTGTATGACTTCAGATCCAGTTCAACTGATCATACAGTGATACAACCACTTCATTTTTAAACAATCTCATGTCTATTGGTGTGACCACACCACCAGAAAACAAGGGGCTTAAGATCAAGTGACATTACCCATCAAATTATATATAGTAGTGGATAACCAAATATTTATAAAGTTAGTCCAGAAAACATATTTTTATTTGAGAAAGAGTCCAGAAGCCATATTAAACAAGTGATGGTGGAAATTCACATAAGCTAAAAACACGTAATGTAAAAAAATTCGTAAGCTAAATGTAATATTTATTCTCAAAATTTGTAAAATAATAAAGTCTAGTATATCACAATGTAATAAAGTAGGTGAATTTGTTTTATGTTTCATCGTTATAGTTTGGGACAAAAATGTAGAATCTAGTATATCACAATGTAAAAATAAAGTCGGTAAATTTGATTTATGTTTGGTCGTTATAGTTTGGGAAAAAATTATATAGATTTTTCACAATAATTATATTTTACAGATTTAATGATTTTCACATCTCTTTTAAAAACAGTGGTAGTTTAACCTATTTGACTCTCTGATGCCGGCTTTCCGTCAGTGTTGTGAGATAGCTCATTCTTTTTCTCTTTGGTTCGAGTCCGGTCTTATATATTATCTCTTAACGGTTATAGTGTCCTATCGAGAAACGGCAATAGTGTAACGGTGGTTGCAACAGATACATAAGTCTAAAAAATTTCAGATCATATAGGTCTTACGACGAAATTGGCAAAAAAAGAAGACTGAACTGAAAAATTGTCCCATCGTCACGTGAGCCAGGAGGTTGCTGCTTGGAATGTGGCTCGGTATCAGACCAAATTCCACTTCTGTAAATTTTGGACAGTTCAATAGAGGACGTCATCGAATAATTGCCTCAGCCCTGATTTTATGTATTTGGTACTTCATATGTTAAAATTAATCTTAAGCAACTTTCTTAAATCGGTAATTGCGGATTGGCAGATACACTTAATTATAATCTGACTGACATACACATGTTCCACATAAAATAAAATTAATTCATATTCGTAACTTAAATTTTTCAAATCGATCAAACCACACCTGCATTGCGGCGGATTAAATGGGACAGATCTGCAAGTTATGATTAAATTTTCCAGTTTTATTTGAGAGAGAAAAGCCCTCTAATAACTCCTAAATATAATTTTCTTTAACCATACTAGTACATTTCTTCCTAAGCTGGTACTTATGTAGAATTTTTTGTTTATAGACAGAAGAAAATAGTTAATTAGAAAAAAGAAAGAAAAAAAAAAGAAAATAGTTTATTATCTTGGGAGTAAATATGAGCGAGACTTTATTACTTTATATACGTGTTGTTCTCTTTGGTCTGAAACTGATTAGACCTGGTCAAACCAGAAGCTCCTTTTTAATCAAATTTTGTGAGCCCATAGATGTTAATATTGCCTCCTGTGCCACGCTTTTTAGCACAGAACAACATATGTTGCTCCTTCATAATTTAGATTCCCATTGTTTGTCATCAACCACAATCATTTTCAAGGTTACTTTTGTCCTCTTTTTTACCAGACAATTTTCGGAGATGATTAAACAACAAGCACTTGAAATAAAACAGCCTTATTCGTTTGTTTCTTACAGAAACATCATATGATTATATATTATATTTTACAGCTTTACTTTTTGAAAAACTTCATGGTCAGTTAAAACTTAAAAGGTAACCTATGGATTGTGAAAATAAATCCAAGCACCATAAACAAGAATGTTTTACGTTTTCTTCTTTTTGGTCAAGTATAACAATTAACACTGACACAAAACTTACCCAAAAAAAAGTAGTGCATATCTATAATTGCTGTGATTTACTACCAACTAGTATTGAGCCCAGGCTACTATGCATGGGAATATTTTTGATTATAAATTAAACCACATTATAATTATATATAGCTAAACTAACATGTATTATTTAACTTTGATTTATTAGAAGGATATGCATATATATATATAAGAAAATATTAGCACATTTATCATTAATTAACCACAAAGATGCTATATAAAATGAAGTTAGATTTGTTTAAATATTTTTACATTTATCTTAATAAGCTTGTATGATATAAATATTAGTTTGAGGCTTTCTTGTTTTACTTATTTATGTTATTTTCTGTTTTCAATATATTTTCTAATTTTTGACCTGCAATTTATGTTCTTTGGCTAAATTACATTTAGTAATTCATACAATATCTCCATTTACAAACAATACTAATATTATAAATCTAAGGAAAACAATAAAAGAAAATAGCTTGTAATAGATAATAGGTGATCTTTATCGTTTAATATATGCTACTATACCTTTTAAATCTACATGACATAAATGATAAACTTACAGCAGACATAAGTACATAACTAAACCATGAAAGTAGAGCAAATACTTTATTGACACGTTTATTAGAAAACATAGTAAAATAATTATACATATCTTCTTATATAATAAAGTATGGTATGCTCTCACCTCCTTGCGCCACGTCAGCACGGAGAGAGGGGGCATTCGCCGACACGTGGCATCTTCTAAAGCTTTGAATCGCTCTCCATCGAGTTTGATGAAACATTATTATAAGGCTGGGCTATTTATTTCCTATCTTTTTCATTTAGAATTTTGTGCTAATCCGGTTTTTAATATTGGGCTTTATTTGTAGATTGACTCTGGCCCAATCCGGTGGTGTCTTCCCCAAAACGTGTGAGACTAAAGATTGACACAGGCGCCACCGACAAGCAGCAGCTGGTATCCCTTCCGTCAATGAAGATCAGTGTTTACCGGGGGTACTCTTTACTTTGATCACAGACTATTTGAATTCGTCATTGTTTTTTTGTCGATTGGTGTGCTTCTACGAGGCACCGTTACGGCTGTTGACTCGATTCATGCATCGTTATTAACAATCATGATCTCACATTCAATGAATTATCTCATTCATTCAACTCTGTTAATCCGCTACTATAAATTATCGCCATAATCCGCTACTATCTCATTCATTGATGGTCTTAGTAAAACAAAATGATTGCCATGATGAATTATCAGTTTGTCTTTCAAAAAAAGCAAAATTCATCAGTTCATTTGATTTATTCAGTTTCGTTTAAAATCTCTCAGCGATTAGAATGGCAAAATCCAGTCTGCTACTCGGTGATTTGAATTTCGGCCGTTAGCTCTACCGCTGAAGTGTGTATCCTGAGATTTGGGAGGCTCGCAACGCTAGGAAAGCTGGTGAGACCATGTGCGCCGGTATGCTCCTCTTCAACACAAAGGTAAAAGCTTCAACGATTCAACTGCCTTCGTCAAGATAACATAATCGTTGAATCCGATACCTCAAGAACTTTTCAGAAATCACGAGCAAGGCTCATCTTTAAATCCATCGGTGGTGAATCTACATCTTAGCACCCTTATAAGCAGCTGTCATGATTTACGTGTTATAGCTTGAATGTATAACTTTTGTTTTATAGACGGTAGGTGTTGGGGACCCTAAGGATTTCAAAACGACAAATGATTTCGTTTCAAGACATGAGGGAAAGAGCAAAACAAGAGGCATGAACCCGAAAAGCAGAGGAAATGGAGGAGAAGCACGTGTCTAATGTGAAGCTGGAGAAGTTACAGCTGCAAAGATCCAAGTTATAAAAGAAGTGAGAGCATTTACGAGTTTGGGTCTCAAGGAATATAAGGAGAGAACCAACTATAAAATATGAAGATGTTCCATATCTTTTGAAGTATAAAGTTTATCTTTGCAAGCCCACTCTTGAGTATGATCGATTGCTCATCTACATTGTTAACCACCTTTCTGAGAATTTATTTGCGGAACTAGAGACATGATTTGGGATATATATTACGATATGTTGATGTTTAAGGTTTTCTTTAACAAAAAATCTATTCCACTTACACGTTACACTCAACCCAAACCACATATATATAACATTGCTTACGTACATTATAGATTATATATAAGAGCAATTTCAAATAAAACCAAAATATATTAGAAAGTTCACTATTTTGTTTTGTAATAAAAGATTATCAAAAAATTTAAAGTATACAGCATATATAATAGAGTCAACGTACAAAAATCAAATAAAACTAATACAAAATAAAAACTAATACAGTAAAAACAAAAAGATTACTAATTGTATTCTGAAATTTAATCTAATAACATTTATTCCAAAAAAAAAATAATAGGTAGATGCAGAATAACTTTTCTAACCTGAACCATCAGCTGCCATGAAACGTCTAAGACTTTCAGTTATGTTTTCAGCATCTGACGGCATTCCAACGTTTCCTTTACAAAAAAAACTAATAACATTAAGTTAATTGCAACTAACAGTGAACTAAATTATAGTGTGGTTATTTAACCCAAAGGGAAAAAAATGAGACAAGTAAAATCTTTCACAACTTTTACCCGCATTGCAACGAAGTAATTCCAATAACAGGAAGAGCTAAGTAGTACAAATAAATAACAAGTAGCATGTGGACTTAAAAATATGAATACACTTTTAGAAATTTACACCCAATAATGAGATTATGACTCTTTTCACCATGTTTAGAGTGGGAATTGAGTGTTTCGAATTGTTCTTATTATACTCTGTCTGAACATTAATATTACATAAAACACATACGACCCCACATTAACGACGCATACATACTTTTAAATTTTAATATTTAATCAGTAAATAACCAACAATAGCTAAGACTTTAAGTTTTCAGGTTATAACTACGTAACGGTTACTATTTTTCCTCTTCGCCTCTTAACTCTTTCCTTGACTCTTAAGAAACTATCAGCCTAACTTGAGAACATACTCATCTCCACGCACCCTACCAAAGTGAAGCAGAGCTTGCTGTTAGACGTACCTACACATAACGCCATGGTGAAGAAGCCTCCTCGGGCCAACCGGCTTGAAAGCATCAAACTCCAATAAAACAAACACTATATAAAACTAAAACAGAACATCTACAATCACCGGAAAGAATTGTAACACATATCACAATCAAACAAACATGGCAATACTAGAAAATTAAGTACACTAAATATCTTACCAACTTTACGTAAAGAAAACACACATGAAAGCCAAATCAATATGAAAAATAATTAACAACACTATAAAAATATTAGTTATTCTTATTTTAGATTTTCTTCGATGTCAAATTGAAATAGAAATCAAATAAGAAAAACATAAACCATTACATTTCCATTATTTATTATTTTCAATATAAATTAAATTTCTAAATATTTTATAAAATTAAAATATATTTTAATATAAAATAGTTTTAGTGTAAACTCACCTGCCCGTAGGGCGGGCCAACCCCTAGTAAATGGATATAGTTAAGAAAACACAAACAGAACAAAAAGAAGCATTATAGAAGACAACAAATACCTTGTATTTTGCTACTAAAGAAATTCAAAGGAGATACTAAGTTACTAACACGTAGAGGAAGCAAGCCTAATAGCCTCAATCAGTCTATCTCAATCAAAGAAAGGTTAAGTTTTGATCTCTTCTTGTTCTGTTCCTAAAGAAGGAGCATCCTTTCACATTTTGTTTTTGATAGATATAAGAATATGAAAAAGTACACAATTGTGATCCTGGGTAGTGTAATGGGTTTGAAGAAACTGTCGTACGGTTGCTTTTTTTTCTTTATCTAAATTATTATTTGTTGCAATTAATTTTTCTTTAATTTTGTTAATATTTATTAGGTGGCACAATATGATGTGTCGTTTCTCGACCAGCCTACAAATATTAGTATTTTCTTTTATTTGTTGTTTCTCTTAAATTTATAATAGATTCGCACAGGAAAGTGACGTCTAGCAACATAATAAACTTAAAGACTGTCTTTGTGTCATGGATTCTTTTTTTGGCTTTTGTAAACCGGTTAGGGGGGAAATAATGAGCAGTAGAGTCGCGCTACCGAATAGCATAGAAGAGACGAAAGATGCAAACATGTAAATAAAAAAAAGGGCTTTGCAAATCTGATGTCTGGTTTTAAGAGTTAAAGGCCCATATTGTACAACAACAACTTAACACAAAAGAGTTTTATAAAATCAAACCAATTCTCTCCTCTCTTCTCGAATCGAAATCTAAGAGGTGGTTCGCCACTCAAGCTCGATTTGGATCTTTCCGTTCTTGGAATCGATAAGGTGAAACTTTTGGTTCATCCTTTTGTTGTTCACCACGTCCACCACCGGAATGTCCACGTACCCCAGTGTTTCCTGCCCATCAAAACACAATCCACTTATTTAGTTTTAGAAGAAGAGCCACCACCTTACTGCGAGTTTTGATTATTGTGTTATGTTACCTTGGGATGCAAGAGACCTATCCTTGAAGAGGTGCTCAGTACTTCCACGTGGAGCTTCTCGCGCACCGGAGGCTCCTCGAGCATGAAGGTGAACTCCTCCTCCCACCTCGGGTCTCTGTTCTTCTTCACGTGCTTGGTTTTCCTCTCCTCTCCTTTGAAATAGATACGCACGTAAGGGTTGGTATGGTGCTTGCCTTCAACGTCTTCAGCCGAATGCACTATCACCGCAAGCACTCCTCCACCAGCCGGTGTGCCTTCTGGAGCCTTCTGCACTGATTGCGATTCTTCGAAGCCCTTTGGCATTTCTTCCTCTGTGAATGGCTTATACAAGAGCTCAACCTCCAGCTTCCCCCTATCCTTGTCAGGCTGCACTCCTTCTTCAGCCCCCTCCATAGTCTTGCGCAGTTCCAAAGTGAAGCTTTTGTGTTCGTTAGGCACCATTTCTTTCAGCGGTAATACATTCATACCCATCTTATCGTGCTTTCCAACCTGCATCATCGGGAAATACAAAATATTAGCAGACAGATAGATAGATACATTATTCTACTGAGGATAGCTTGTTTACCTGTTCCCAGTCATACACACTGAACTCGAGGACCTGAGTCTGGGGATCTCTGACTGAGAATTTGTGTTCCTCGTTCCATTCAGGGTTCAAATTCTTGTGTTTGACAGTGGTCTTCTTAGACGGAATCTTGTCTTCAGAGAGCTTGATCTTCACGTATGGGTCTGCCCCACCCATCATATCTTTCTTCCTCAGCCCAACAGCCCTCACGACCTTCACATGGACGATTCCAACCGGCCTTCTAAACGCTCTGTACATTACATTTTTATAAATTAAGATTTGCTAAGCATCAATCAAATTTTTAAGACATGGACTGATCATAATTTAGAAGGAAAAAAGAAGGCAGAATGGCATATATACATACTTGGCAGGGTCAAGGATCGGAACTACAAGGGTCTTAGGCCAGAGATACATGTTCGCAACTTGATCCTTGATTTGCTCCTGAAACAATTAAACGGATCAGCAAATGAAAATTCGATCCAAACATAAACGTAAGACTGATCTCCAAATCCTGATGGATTACTATGATGATCAAAATCATCTCCACAAGTGAATGAATGCAAGAGAAAGATAAGAATACCTGGACAAATCTGTAGAGGCCAGGGATAGACATAAGATCAGCTCCACCAAGCTTCAGCCCAAAATCAACATGTGGCTGCCACAGAACCAAGACAAAAGACAATAGCTCAACCAAAGTTCTGACTACTACTACTAACTACTAACTATATAAAGAAAAAGGTCAAACCTTTTCCATAAGAGAGACATAGATACTGGCAAAACAAGGAAAGCTCGGAACCAATGGCTTGAGAGTGATACGAGGCTGTGCAAAAACCTGCAGATCAAGGACCTGAACGGTAGCCTTGAGGCCGAAAGCTTTGATAGCGACCAAGACGTTAGGATTAGCAGCCCATTTCAAGCAAGGCTCCATAATCAGCTCCTTCTCGTCGGTGAGGTAAACCTTCATCCCTTGGAAAGTAGGAGGCAAGGAGCCGAGAGTGAGAGTCTCGAAATCAACAGAGTCGATCTTGTACTTGGGAATCTGCTCCTCGATGATGGGCTTGGCAATGTTCCTGGCGGTCTTGCAGATGGCCTTGTCGAGGTAAGGCCACATGTACTCGAGGAATTTGTTAATCCAGTCAACCTAAAAGGGAGGAGGAGAGAACATCAATCATTGAGAGGATCAGAAAAGGAATGATGATTGAATGACGTACGCGGTCGAAGTCGGGGTTCTTGACCCAGAGGGGGATCTCGGGAAGCATACGGAGCATGGATTTGGGGTCTTGGTCTGCTATCGATTGGATTTGAGGATCCTACAATACAATTCAACAAGTGTGTGTTAAGAAGAAGAAGAAGAAGGATTGAATCGAAAGCGAGCGAACCTTGACGTCGTTGGGCTGGAGGTAGACGAAGAGGAAGTATCCGATGACGAGTCCCATCGATATCCCTATCCCAAATCCGCATAACCCTAGAATTGTGCTGAAGAACCCCATCGATTTTCGTTTCAGATCCGAGATTAAAACAAAAAAAACAAAAACAATTTATTCCTTCCTCCGTCCGTCCGATCTAATCGGTAGAGCGGCGGCTGAGATGCATGATTTTGAAGAAGAAGAAGAAGACGTGTTTATTTTAACAGATGTCGGCAGAGTATCGTCGAGAAGCGGAGGAGGCAAGTAATGTGTGTGTGTGTGCTCAACACTACGCTCTCTCTCTCTTGTTTATTATTTTAGTATTTTTATTTTTATTCCTTGCTTCTTCTTTTAATTATAATTATCAGCAATTAAATTGTTTATTTAGGTTCTTCGAATCATCATCGCTCGTCTCTTTGGGGAAATCTCAAATCAAATCTCTTTCGTTTTTCTTTTTGTTTTTGGTTTTATACTACTACTACTAGTCTAATTTAACAAAATCTCATTCTTTTCTATCGTACTTATAGTTTTCTTTTTAAAAAAAAATATCCGCTCACCACCAATCACTTTACATCCAAGTTTATTAATTCGCCAATCTTATGGCTTTTAACGTATTGTAATAAATATACATGTGTTCTCCTTTTCTGGTCACGAAAAGATATGAAAGGGAAAGAAACAAAAAAAACTATTATGTGGCAGTTTTTCGAAATGTTTTTGAAATTGAAGGGCTTGGACTAAAACGTGACATAGATTTGAGCAGTAAGCATCTGAATTTGGGCCCGCGTTTGTGGGCCAAGGAGCATGTCTATGGATAATCACATGACGTGTTCCGCTCTTAGCTGTTGGTTATGTGGTCCTACGTAGAGTTGAACGCATCTGGCCACTACTGCACATCGTTAATAAGAGAAACCAATATGGCTTTGCCGACACTTTCCTATTCCTTCGGTTTACTATTTTAACATCTCTTTTCTATACCGGCCACTATCCCACGTGGACAGTGGAAACAGAGAAGGTCAAGCTCAATGGGTCCGCCTTGTGGCTTTTGGAAATTCGGCTGTTTAAACCAAGACAACACTTCTGTTACAAGAAGAAGAATGAGACTGAAAAGCGCAATAACTGTTTTTAGTCTTTTTAATTGTTCAGTTCGCAAGAACCGCAATTTAGTATAATAGCATCATCACATTTCTTACACAGAATGCGCCAGACAAGTTTGCTACATCTACAAGTGAGCTCAAAGCCGAGTATGTTAATGCTATCCAAGGCCAAAATTTAAAATCTAAAACCAAAAACTAATTAAGGCCTGATTTGTAACTTTATTTTTTGCTTTAGAAATTAAGTTGTGAATTTTTTAGCTGTAAACTTATTTCTAAAGATATCCAAATCACTAAATAAATGTTGTAGAAAACTTGATTTCTAAAGCTAATATATTTATTTTTCTAAATTATTGGCTGTAGATTCATTTTTTAAAACTACATCATGATTGCTTTGTATAATTTTTTTTTAATAAGAGCATTCTAAAGCATCCAGAGCACTTACCAATCATCCCCTAAAAACTAAATACTAGTTCAAATTGGTAAGAATACTAGCAGCATCACATTTTTTTTTCTTCTTCTCTTTCTTATAGAATTTTTACAATTACAGCCAAATCAAAAAACAATTACAGAGTTTTAACACTGATTCCAAAAGATCGAACTGCATACTTAATCTTATATCCACTCGGGATTTAATATTATAAGATTTAATTGAGATAAGAGTATATCAAAAATATTATCAGAAGCAATAATTAAATTATTTTAGTTACTAAAACTTAACCAACAAGCTCCATAAAAACCAAGAAAGGAAAGAGACAATGAAATCAAATCATATAATATTAATTATGCTGATTGCAATACAAGAACGGAAGGGAGGCAAGATAGTCGGCATTGTCCTCCTCCCATTGCTGAATCCGAGCATCCACCAACTCTCCTGTTACACGAGACTGCTCCTCCGCTGCGTTCTCCGCTTCCACCGACATTCGCAGCACTTGCTCCCTCAGCTCAACAAACCCCTCTACATCCTCCCCCCTTATCATCCGTCTCTTGTTTTGGCCTTCTTGGAAGATAAGGTAGGTCTCAAGGGCTTTGTCGGCTGTAGTATTCGCTTCTTTGTAAGTTTCTTGGATGGCAAGGTAGGTCTCTTGGGCATTGTCGGCTGTAGTCTTCGCTTCTTTGTAGGTTTCTTGCATGGCAAGGTAGGACTCTTGGGCCTTGTCGCCTGTAGTCTTCGCTTCTTTGGCGGTTTCTTGCATGGCAAGGTAGGTCTCTTGGGCCTTGTCACCTGTAGTCTTCGCTTCTTTGGCGGTTTCTTGGATGGCAAGGTAGATCTTGTCGAGTTGGTCGGTGACAGAATCTTGTCTCAAAGCTGTGATGTCCTCGGCGACTATAGATCTCAGGTCATCTAGGAGACCAGTCCAGATCTCATCAACATTGAGGCGCATGTTGTCTTTCAGAGTTTCAAGCTTTGAGCAGATCATATGCTCCACGATATCCACTTGTATGTTCATCTCCTTCTTCCCATCATCACGAAACTCTCTCCACTCTCTTCTAAGAGTTTCAAGACCTGAGTGAACCATGTGCTCCATAGATGTCATCATCTTCTTCCCGTTTTCTACTAAAACATTCACCTTCTCCACTTCCTTGTGGAAGTCACCTTCATCTTAAGTTAATCAAGGCATACATTAGCATATAAGAAATTAAAAACAATAGTAGGGTTTTGTTCATGTGTATATTAGTAACATATAATCACCGGAGAAAATCGGAGTCTCAACATTGCGAGATTGAGGAGGAGGTAGTACGGCTTGATGAGATCTAAGGAAGTAGTCAGCGATGTAGATGGAATGGATCACGAGGGAGAGGGAAAGGGTGAGACGCCAAAGGAAGGTGAGCTCAAAGCCTCCAACCAACAGTTTGGAATACTCGAGGCCTAAGTAAAACGTGGTGCGGTCCAATAGAAATAACCAGAATCCACCAATACCCTAATCAAACAGATCAACATGTTAACTGTGCCACAACAAGTGATACAAAAAATAGAGAATATATATATGAACTTACAGAGGGTCCAACGGAAGAGAGATTAGGGTTGAAGAATAAGAAGAAGGGTAAAGCCAAAAGAGTAGTGGAGAGAATGAGAGGGACGATGAGGCCACAGACGTATGTGGGAAATACGAAAACCAGAAAGAGAAACAAACGCTCTATCCAGAACAAACCATTTACTTCTCTTCTCCACTCCTCCCTTTCTCCATCGACCCTATTCATCTTCCTATTTCTTTGTTTCTTTTTGTTTATGAAGTATCTCTATCTATATATTAAAAATCAAAGTTCCAAGATTTTTTTTTAAAATCCTACCTAACCTAATTGCTATAAAGTTGGATACAAGATCAGATTCTTGGCTTTGATTAGATTTTCTTAATAATAAATTTTGATAATATAACACACTAATAACACAATATATAGAGTAGTTATCTTTTTATTTATAATACATAAGTATATTTATTTTTAGGTCAAGTTGTATTATATCAATTCAAAATAATTATTTAATCTAATAAATAAATACAACAATTCATTACGAGTGTCATACCACGGATAATAAATAAATATGATTTTGAAATCACAGTATACTTCATTTTCGAATATACAAAATTCATTACTTGATTAATATGTAACTATATATCTTTCTATTTCTTAGCTTTCAAATGATTGTAGCTATTCTTTTTAGATAACAAGACAATATATATAAGAATTATTTTATTTTTAAAATATATTTTAAATATTTTAGCCACCTTATTATTAATCTTATATATTAAAACAGAAGTCACAACCTTGATTCATGTGTGATTTTTTTTTAAAAATGGACCTAATGGACTTATTCATAGAAATTCATACTACATTTTAATCCAGACTAATAATAAATAGTTTTTAAAATATTTTAATCATAATATCTTTTGATATCTTTTCATTTTAAATATAAATATATTTATTTTAAAAGTCTAACAAATCTGTTTGAAAAGATTTTTACAAGATCTTCATTTTCGAAATTATATTTAAACATTTTTACTAATTTCGAAATTAGTTTAAAATATTATTATACATTAATATATTCAGTTATATAAAATGAAAAATGAAAAAAATTATAATATTTTATTTATTATATAATCATAATCAATCATATTAAATTAAAATTATTATATTAAGCTAAATAAAATTATTATATTGAGCTAAATATAATAAAATTGTATTAAATTTATATATTTATATATTTTATTTTCGTAATTATAAAATATTTACGTTCAAAAATAAAATCTAATATGTTGGTAAGATGAGTTAACATTATCAAACTATATAATACATGTATAAAAATTAACATGTATTTCTTTAAAGTTAATAATATAAAATCTTTAAATATATTTTCATTTTAAATATAATATATATTTATATATTATATTTTAAAAATTCTAATAAATCTATGTAAAAATATATAAACAATAACTTAATGTATTTTAAGTTATCGTTTAGAAATGAAAATAAATAAATTATATCATATTTTATCTACTTTTATAGTCATGATCATGTTAAAATATAATTATTATACTAAAATTAATATGATAAAATTATATTCAATTGATAAATTTATAAATTTTATTTTCATAAATATAAACTATTTATTTAAAATATAATATGATGATAGAACGGTTTAAAATTAACAAACTATATAATACATGTCTAAAAATTAACATATCTTACACTTTTATATATACAATAATAAATTATCTAAAATGAATAAGCATAAAAATATTGGTAAAAAGAAATCCAGTTTTGAAATACGGGTCAGAATTTAGCCTAAATTAAATACAAAATATTTTTTAAATATATTTTCTCATGAATATATTAATTTGCTTAATAACTAAATGCAAATACAATAAGATAAATATATAATAAGAAATGGCAAATACATAAGGTTTAAACAATTAATTAATTATAACATGTAAATTATAAAATTATTGTATTTGAAATAGTTATATAAATATTTAAGTATATGATTAACATTAAAAATATATACCACTTATGTTCTAAAACAATAATTTATGTATAAAAAAGTGAAAACAAACAACTGTGCGGTTGCACAGATCAAAATCCAGTCTATTCTATTAAAAGGAAAGCAGTTTTGAGAAATCTACTTAAACAAGTTTACTGGACCCTTTTATTTAACTAATAGTATATTGGTCTACCTATTATTTCTTTTATTACTATATATTACTCAATGTTAGTTAACAGGCTTTTAGTCCTTATAATATCGCATGTTTTGATAAAAGGTATATATAAAATCGTACGTACCAGCAGTATAAATAAACATACCTATATATGGTATGTTTCTAATAGGACATGTGAAATAAAAAAAAACATACCATGTATATATGACAATGTTATAGTTTAATTTTCAACAATAATTTACATATTGACTATATATAGAAAAAAAATATAGCTTTATAATAACTACAAATTAAATCTCTTTTATATATTTGCTTTTATATTTTTAAATTTTGATAGTTAATATATATATAGTTGTGTGCAACAATCTTTCCAATATAAACATATATATTTACACTTCATAATTCCTATATTATTAGACAAACAAACATCATTTTTAAAAACATTTCAACCAAATTTCAAAAACGCAGATGCTTGATCACATCAATATAAATCATGGTGACTTTAATCTTAAAAAAATTATATGAACACAAAATAATAATCAATTTAAACTTTTATTTTTGCCGGAAAAAAACCCGCGCTTTCTAAGCGCGGGTCAAAATCTAGTTTATAATTAATTATCTAATCAAATCAATAAATCTAATAATTTATTAAAGGAATCATTCCACGAACATATTTTTTCGTTTAATTAAGGCATTATGGTTTTATTAGTTTTTCTGCGTTTCATTTATCTCATAAGCTGTTGAAAAGAGATAAATATACGTAGAACAGGACGTGTAGAAAACAGATAATCACATATACATAATTACACTCTAACGAAAAGCCAAAAACAGATAATCACAAATGCTTATTTTGCGGCTAGCTAGGCTTTGTCTTGTCACTCACACGTGATGAACAAAAGAATAATCGGATGCATACGCAACGCCAAATGAACAAGAAGTAACTGTTTGGTCACAAGAGAACATATTTACCCTGAAACTTGTCCACCTTGGAACTCAAAAGCGCCAAGCTCTTGTCAAGACGCGCTCGTCTCATATCAAGACTACCCAACTTCCCAGCCATCTCCGTCGTTCTCTCTCTCCACTCCTTCAGTTTCTTCTCCTTCTCCTTCAGCTCCTTCCCCTCTCTCTCCATTTCTTGTCTCACAAGCAACACTTCCCCTTCCCACACCTCTCTCTCCACTCTGCTCCTCTCGTGCTGGTCGTAGTGCTTCACCGCCTCGACTATTTCCTCCAGGACGGGCGTGAGCCAACCCGCCTTGATTTTCACCGACTCAACGTCTCTAACAATCGCTAGCATTTCCACCACGCGGGACTCCTTGAGATGCCTCAAGGGCGTCGTCTGGAGTTCGAAAACAACGGAGGCAAGCATCTCGAGGTAGTAGGATCGCGTGGGAAGCGAATGTAGTTTAGAACCGGATGCAATGTCGCCGTGCTTGTTGAGGATTTGGTAAAGAGTGGCCGAGACGCTCGCTCGGACTCTGTAGTCTCCCACAGAAACAATAGAGTCAGATACAATGGACTGGATCTCGTCACTCTTCTTTATTGTTATTATTCCTTTCATGCGGGAGATTTCTGAGAGACTGAAGCTCTGTGATTCATCTGGGAGCTCTGGAGGCTCCTTGTCTTGCTTATCGTCGTGATCATCATCATCCACAAATGAAAATTTATCGTCATCTGAGCTTGCGGGCTCATCAAGTTGATCGAAACGTTCTTCTTGTTTGGTAGGAGTTTCATATCCCTTGCGACTAGCCTGAGGTAAGAAACCGAACAAAAAATATGAATATGTGATTATTGGCTTCGGCTCTGAACCTCCTAGTATTAAAAAAAAAAATGAAGATGTGAGGGTAGAGGGTAGAGAGCAGTACCGTAACGGGTGGCCTTTCTTGAGGTGACAAAATAAGTTCTGGATAGAGTAGAACTGAGTCATCATCGTTCTCCGAGTCATCTTTGCTCCCAAGATAAATGTGGTTCTGAGGTGATCTTTGACCCATCTCAAAGGAACTATGTTGATTTTGTGAGATCGTCTCTCTGTGATGAGGTGATCTTCCTCTATGGACTGCAGTCTTTGGTCTACTTTCATGTATTCTTGGCCTTGTTTCTACGGTCCTGGTCTGGTGTTCCAGCGTCCTAGGCCTAGTTTCAGCACTGTCAAGAGATCTGTGGGATATGGGCTGAGTTTGTGGAACCCTAGTACTGGGTTCTGGCGTCTTGGACCGCGTTTTTGGACTCCTTGAGGATGGTTCATAGTAGGTAGGTTGAGGCTCTGGGGTCTTGGACCTTGGCCCGGGGGATCTTGCCATGAACTCAGTCGACCTCCCCCTATGTTGTGCAGTCTGCTTCCTAGTTTCTGGTGTTTGGGGCCTCCGTCCTATTGCAGAAGACTCATGTATGGGCGTCTTTGGCCTAGTTTCTAGAGAAATTGGATCCTCTTGGTTCGCCCACGGCCTAGTATCAGGGACGTGTTGGGGTGTACGGGGCCTATGCTGAGGCGTCCTAAGAGGGTGTTCAGGCGTCTTAGGACGAATTCCAAAAGGCCTTGGAGAGTACAAATCATCATCCTCACCACCACGCTGATCAGTCCGAAAACAAACTTACATATATGAGTGAGAGTCTCAAAGAGATTGCTTAGCTTCTTTTTTTTTGATAAGAAGAATGGCCCTTACCTTTCTTGCAAAATAGTCTCCTCCTAAATATCCAGCCAGAGTAGGAGACATGGGGAGCGAGTCCACACTGGTTGCAGCCTCGTTCTTGAGTTGGGATGGTAGTCCATGTAGCGGGGAAAGGCGGCTGAAGAAGTTATTATTGGTGTGATCAGTGGAAGATGGACTGTTTGACTCAACCTTCTTTTTGGCGGCGAAAAAGCTGGGCAGAGGCGATCTGCTTCCACGAGCCGGGCTGTCTGGAGGAGTGTCCCTACTTGGAGTTCTCTTACCAAACCCTTGACAAAAATAAAACAAAGTCTCATCAGAAAGTCTTGATGGCAACTTTGACCCAGTCAATAAACAGAATACAGAAAGAAAGAAAGAAAAAACAGTTTTGCATACCAAAAAGCTTCTTCTCCTTCTTGTAGACATGATCCACGGAGTTTAATTTATCTAAACAAATAGCAGTACACTCATGGAAAGGATTGCCTGCGTTGGAGCAACCTTGAATTACTTTCCCAGACACCAATTCCATCTCACAACAACTCTGGAAGATCTCTTTAAGTTAAAAAAGGATCCTGTCATACAATAACCAAAACAGGAAAAAAAACTTGTCAGATCCATATAAACAGGAGAGACCCCCATATCATACAAAGAACGGAGTCAACGCTTTTGATATGGTGCACATCACAGAAAATGATTGATGGTTTTCTTCTTCCTCTTAATTATGTTTCTAAAAAGACAGGATTGACAATCCATCTTCCATGAGTTGGTTTAATTAGCACACACATGTAAGTCAAACATGAGAAAAAACTAATCAGATCGACTGTGATGTTGATCAGTTTCAAAATCTTTTTTTTTTGTAACTTCATCAGTTTCAAAATCTCACCATCCTATTATATATAGATATATATGTTTCCAACAAAGAAATTTATTAAAAAGGTTTTGGTGAAAGATCCTACTACCAGATTAATCTTCAAATAAATGTGCATGCAAACGTTTGTAGTAACTAGTATGTATAGAAAGAAGGGTCAAGTCAACAGAGAGATCGATGGGAATGGGATACCTTGTGAAAGATTGAAGATGCCAGTTGAAGAAGAAATGAAATGATTTTAATTTTAAGTTATCTTTAGAGAGAGAATGAAGCAAGCAAGCTGGTGTGTATTTATATAGCCTCTAACACATCTTCGCTGACTTTGACCGCCGCTAAAATATTATTAACAGTTTTAAGCTTAATCCAGACTTGGTCAATTCGCCATTTCTTTTAATAATTATATTTATTTCTTGTCAAAGTACAGTACGTCGTCGAAGGTCAGGGACGACTCGAAAAACTCAATGCGTTCTGTTTAAAATTTATATAACATCTAATCGTATAAAGTCGATCTGTTTTTTTTTTTTCACTGAATTTTCATTGATCATTGAAAATTTAAACATATACAACATTACAGAGGAACATCAACAACAAAAAATGCCTCTGTATCTCCACTACCACTCAAACAACACAACAAAAAGGCTCAGGTAGAACTAAGACAAACATTCTCCTCCGAAACCCAACACCATAACTAACTGCCCATGAGAATCACTTCAGAGATAACGGCTTTCATTGACAAAGAATTCAAAAAGCCAAGGAGGATAACCAGTCTGAACATATGATCTCACCAAACCCTGCTTAGTAACGCTTTGAGCAATGAAAGATGCTCCTCTGTTCGCTTCTCTGCTAACCACTTGCAGCTTACAACCAACAATTCTTGCCATACTGATTCCTATTTCACCTGCAAAGTGAAGGAAGGAAGGCCATGCTTGTGGTCTTTCAACAGCTCCAAACATTTCACAGAATTCACCAGCGATGATGATATGGGACATTCTGTGACTCTCCATACTCTCCAAAGCCCAAAGAATCACCACAAGCTTAGCCTGATCCCTAGATTGGATATTACTGAACGCTCTTCTGCTATGGCAAAGCACAACACCTCTCTCGTTACGAATCACCCAGCCACCACCCGCAAGATTTTTGGATTTATTCCAATCAAATCCAACATTGCACATAGACCAATCTTTTGGTGGCGGCTTCCACTTCTCCTTTCTCTTCTGAATATTAACTTGAGTTTCGGAAAGAATTTTTTCCTCCACCACTTGCGCTTCAAACCATTCATCGGCATCTTGATTGGCACGCAACATAACATTTGAAGGAATTGGAGTAAAACCTCTGAACAAGAGCTCGTTTCTCGACTTCTATAATGACCATAAGATCCATGGCCAAACTCTAAAAGAATTTGGCACCACCTTGCGTTTCTTCTCCAAACTCAGCAGATAACTGAAGTTTACAAAAATCGAAGTTTGGTGGAATCCATTTTCGGGATTGGGGATACCTGAGATAGCCCAAACGAGTCTTGCAAGAGGACATTCGAAGAGAATGTGATTGATAGATTCAGTTGATCCTCCACATACTTGACATCCACTGTCCACCTTCATTCCTCTAGCTTCCATAAGCTCCGCTACAGATAGGCCACCATTTAATGCTTTCCACAGAAAAACTTTGATTTTTGGAACCGTTAAGACCTTCCAAACCTTCTCTTTAAGCGGATTAATAGAAGGTTGGTTAAAAGCTTCTGGTTGAGATAGTCTAGTCTTCTCTTCAAAGGCTAAGATATAAGCCGTTTTAACAGAGAATTGACCACTTCGAGTCAGCTTCCAAGAATAAAAATCCTCTTTTAAAACAGCTGGCTGATTCTTTAACAGCATCTGAACATCTCCTGGAACAAATATTTCACACAGAGCCGTTGGATTCCACAAGCGAGTAGAGGAATCAATCAGAGAGCTCGCAATCAGGTTCACATCGAAAAAGTAGTTCTTAATCCAAGGAGCTCGCATACCTTCCACTGGATCATCAATCCATTTATCAATCCATACTCTAGTCTTTTGTCCATTACCCACTCTGCGAATAATGCCTTTTGTCAGAAGCTCTCTGCCATGCAACAAACTACGCCAAGCGTAAGACGGCCTAAGACCTAAGGGAGCTGACAAAAATTCACCATCAGGAAAGTATCTACTCTTCAGGAATCTCGCAAGCATCGAATCCGGTTGAGATAATACTTTCCACGCTTGTTTGGCCAACATAGCTTGATTGAAAGCTTCAAGATCTCTGAAACCAAGACCACCTTGGTCCTTAGGAAGGCACAAACGTTCCCATGCTACCCAATGAATCTTTCGTTGATGAGGCTCAGCTCCCCACCAAAAGGCCGCTAACATGCTGGTGAGTTTGTCAATGATAGATTTGGGGAGACGAAAACATGACATAGCAAAGGTCGAAAGCGAGGAGCCAGAAGACTTTATCAATACCTCTTTCCCAGCCTGCGAGAGGTGCTTATAATACCAAACGTCAAGCTTCCCATGAGTTTTGTCTTTCAGATAAG
The DNA here is from genome assembly GCF_020379485.1 of Brassica napus. Taxonomy (NCBI): domain Eukaryota; kingdom Viridiplantae; phylum Streptophyta; class Magnoliopsida; order Brassicales; family Brassicaceae; genus Brassica; species Brassica napus. The sequence continues at coordinate 40,032,010 of NC_063442.1, forward strand.
AAAATAGATCAACCTTCGAACCCGAAAAACACTCTGGGAGGCCCAAATATTTGCTTGCTCCCCCTTGATTGGAAATACCAAGAGTATGTTGAATTGCTGCTCTTGATTCTTCACCGACCTTGTCACCAAAAGAAATGGAAGATTTCTCACGGTTAATTGTCTGCCCAGTAGCCTCACCATAGAAAGTGAGGATTCTTTGTAGCACTGAAGCTTCGCTCACTGATGCTTTACAAAGGAACAAGCTGTCGTCAGCAAACAAGAGATGGGAAATAGTTGGACCCTCCTCTGAAAATTGCATTCCACTGATCAAACCATTTCTCTCCGCCACATTAAGTAGATGCGTAAGCCCCTCAGTGCAGAGAACAAACAAAAATGGTGACAACGGATCGCCTTGGCGTAATCCTCTCTGTGGATTTATCAACCCAAATGGTTGATCATTAATAAGAACCGCAAAGGATACTGATGTAACACACATCATCACCCAGTCAACCCACTTCAAGCTAAATCCCAGTGCCAACATCAGACTCCTAAGATAACTCCATTCCACACGATCGTATGCTTTCGACATATCGGTTTTCACCGCCATCATCTCCTGAGATATTGGATGATGCCTTTTGAGGGCGTGAACCGCTTCGTGTGCTATGACTATGTTATCAGATATGAGACGATCCCTAACGAAAGCAGATTGATTGGACGAGATAATGTCCTGTAAGAAAGGTTGAAGCCTTCTTACCAAAATTTTTGAGACGGATTTGTACAACACAGAGCATAAACTGATGGGCCTTAAATCCTTCATGAACTCCGGGTCATTAATTTTGGGAAGAAGGCAAATGTATGTGAAGTTCCAATCTCTAGGGAGAGAAACCGTCTGAAAGACCTCTTGTATCTCACTGGTGATCTGCTCTCCTACAAGATCCCAATGCCGTTGAAAGAAGAGTCCAGTCATGCCGTCAGGACCAGGCGCACTGTCTGGATCAATTGAAAAGATCGCTTCCCTAACCTCCTCTTTAGAAATGTCTCTTGAGAGGACGTCATTCATCGAATCAGAGACTTTTGGAACCATACTTTCCAGCACTGGAGTGTAGGACCGAGGATTAGAAGAACGGAAAAGAGTCGAGAAATAGTCAATAGCAACTTCAGCTTTGGCGCCTTCCGACCATTGATCCTTTCCATTCTTGTCCTTCAACTTATCAATCAGGTTTCTGGATCTGCTTGTTTTGACCGAAGAGTGGAAAAATTTAGAGCAACGGTCCCCATGAATCATCCACTTATCCCTGCTCTTTTGTTTCCAAAAGAGTTCCTCTTCCTTATAGGCCTTAATCAAATCCTTCTTAATGATATTAATCATGAAAAAACAAGGATAATCTCTTGATTGCATCCATTCTAGTCTTTCTTGCAACAAACGAATCTTGTCTTGAGAATTGTAGACAGATTGTCTCTTCCACCGGCTGAGAGCATTTCTACAATTTCTTATTCTCTGAGACACTGATTGATGTCGACCATTACAGTTCCTCGCCCAAGCTATGCTAATCTGTTTCTTCACATCATGTTGGATTAGGAACTTCTTATCAAATCTGAACTGACCTTTGAAAGCCTCATGGTTAGCATAGAAGTTTAACCAAACAGGTCTGTGATCAGAACCGCGCTTCTCCAAAAAAATTTGGTTCGAGCCCGGAAATATCTTGAACCATTCTTCATTTCCAAAGCTCCTGTCTAAGGCGCACTGAATCCATTTATTCCATCTTTTGCCACCCCAAGTCAGCTTGTCGCCCCTACTAGACAGTTCCTCCATACCACAATTCTTCAACATGTCTGCAAAGGGCAAGAAAGAAGCCTCAGACCGTCTTGGACCACCTGATTTCTCTTCATTATTTAGAATCTCATTGAAGTCCCCAATGAGGCACCACGGTTCTTTGCGATTAGTTCCAATTCGGTTAAGTCTTTCCCACACCTCATTACGCCCCTCGATGATCGGATCTCCATATATACAAGAAAGAAAAAAGGTAATCTCTCCATACTGTACCAAACAGTCCAAAATGTTTTTATCTGCAAATTTTACATCCATCTTCATGTTTTTCTTACAAAAAGGGCAAGGCCTCCACTAAGGCCATCAGGGCTAACTGTATAAACACGATCATACCCCAACCACACCTGAGTATCTACCAAAACATCGCGACAGTTCTTCGTTTCCATCAAAAAAAGAATCTCCGGGAAGATTTTTTGACGCATCTCCCGAAGACGTTGAATTGTCAGACCTTGAGGCCGCCCCAAGCCCTGACAATTCCAGCTGATTATGCTCATTGGGCGTTGGGCGATCCCTCACTTGGGATCGCCTTAAGGCATTGCGCCTTATTGTTTGACCTTCCACCCATTTCTTGCACCACTTTCTTCCTCTTTCTACTACTCATTTCCTGCTTACCCTCTCTTCTGTCTTCACCATCATCAAATTGTTGTACCATCAGACCTGAAGATAACTTATTCCTTAACCCTTTAGGAGGACGCCTGCGCACATAACTACTCTTCTTGATAGTCCCGGAAGATCTAGGCTCAGGGGAACCTACACGGAAAACCGTTGAACTATCAAAGAAAGGATTATGCACACTGGCTTCACTACTGTCGTCGAAGAAACCAAGCTCCAACACCGGCTCACTAAGAGTGACCTGAGGTTTGAAGGCTTTAAACGCTCCCGCCATAAGCTTGTTGGGATTGACATTTAAATCAAATGAGACCTTCTTTTGACTTTTCTCACTGTAATCAAATACCAACCCTTTTCCTTTGTTTAAATCAGAAGTAACCATGGGGGCAGCTTCTAAACGCAGAACAGAACGTTGAGCTCTTGGATCAGCTTCAGCCTCTTTGACTGTACTTCTCAATTTATCCACCTTGATTGCTCTGTCTTCCCCTGTATCAGCCAGCATATACCTCCTCATTTCATCCATAACCTCTTTTGCGATTCTTGGTCTCCCTGAAAGCTGATCCAAGCCAACCTGAGACTCTTCCAGAACACCATAAAGAGGATCCTCCAGATTTAGTGTTGCAGCAGGGGCCTTCTGTAACGCTACTTTAGCTCTGTTTCTTCTAGCTTGAGATTCCTCTTGACGTTTCCTGATTTCAATCGGACAGATGCTCTTTTCATGATTGAGACGCTTACAAGTAAAACATCTCTTCTGCAGCTGCTCATAATCAAAATGAATGGTCGCCGTCTTTCCACCCTTACGATTTATAACTCTGGACATCTTTAACGGGTTGGCCACATTGAACAGCACCTGAACACGGATATAGTCCTGGGTGACAGGCTTCAGAGGGTCAAACGCCACCACTATGACTCTTCCAATCATGTCTCCAAGAGTTGTTAAAGCCTCAGTAGTGTAATATTCCTCTGGAATATAGCTGATCCTCACCCACAGAGGAATAAACTGAAGATAATCCTCCGGAGGGTATTCTACCCAACGCTCAAGCACCATCGCCCATTCATTATAAGTCTGAACCCCTTTTTCCAGAACATCAAGAAGATCATGTTCAGAATTAAAGATAAACTGAAACCTCTCTCGAGATAAGGCGATACCACGAACTTTTCCTTCTTTTTGCCATTTTCGAGGCATAGTGATGATCAACCCCGACATACGCTGGCATTCCGGGTTTAAAGACCTCCCCATGATACTGAGACGATTTTCTTCTATGGAAGTGAATCCCGGACGATCTGGCATGGTAAAAGGCTCCTCATCTTCTTCATCCAGGGACAAAGCCATTAAGGCCCGATCCATAGCCACAGACATATTTGCAGACGAGAACTAGAAGAAGTAGGTGTTTTTTTTTTTTTTTCTACAACCCAGATTCAAAAGCGATAAGAACACCGAACAGAAACACTGAAAAGATCTTTCTTTTAAGCCAAAACCCACTTAAATATAATATAAGAGGATAAGAAGGGAAAAATAAAACGTGTTTTAAAGACCCCCACTCATCAAAGACGTGTTGAACTCTCTTTCTAATAAAAGAACACTTTAACCCACTTGGGGTTCCTAGAGAGCAAATAACCATTAGTCTTCTGTTATAACAAAGAAAAAAGCAAAGTAGATATTTCTCAAGGTAGGTATATACTAATATTGGTATTGGATTCAGTTTGGCAAAAAGTTGGAGAAATTTCGTCTTGCAATGTCCGCTGACTATGAAAACGTGTTTTTGTTTAAATAATATCTGGAATTCAACCCCCACTTAAAAAACTACATTAACTGTCTGCTCTCATGCAAAACAGAAGAGACTACAATAATATGAAGAGGCCGCTAGAGTCTCATACCAAGCAAAAGAAACTTCAGAACACTGGTTTGTGTTTTCTAACAAATTTCCCAAAACATGACCAAAGATATAACAAATTATTAGTTACGTAAACACCACTTGTTTTTCTCTTTGTGTATTATTTCTCAGTATTATATTTGCCTAATGCAGTTATTTTTATATTAATGTTAAGATTTCGTATCAGTTTCAAGAATACATTGTCATGAGGTAAATCTCTCCCATTTAAGTCTTGATGTCAATATTTTTGTTTTCATGGATGGTAAATCAGAATGACTGAGGGGCACTCTACAGTGTTCTATGAATTTGCTCATATGTTAGGGCAGTATATAAATATTGTTAAGGATATCTCCAACCTCACTATATTTTCTACTCTAAAATAGAGTTTAGAGTAATCATGCTCTAATGTTATTCTATTTTTCACTAAAATAGGGCATCTCCAATGACACACAAAAAATTTCTATATATTTCACACTAAAATAGAGTACATCAATTATAGAATTGGATTTTCTCCAATGGTTCACTCTATAATAGAATTACTCTATAATAGAATTAAATATAGAGTAATGTTGTTTTTTCACTCTAAATATAGAGTAAAAAAATAACATTAATCTATATTTCACTCTGTTATAGAGTAACTCTATTATAAAGTGAACCATTGGAAAAAAATTAACTCTATAATAGAGTTACTCTATTTTAGAGTGAAATATAGAGATATTTTTTTTAGTGTACCATTGGAGATGGTCTAATATAGTAAAAATGAGTTTACTCTATATATAGAGTAAGTTGTTTTTTTGTTTGTTCATCACTATATTTTCTACTCTAAAATAAAGTATCATTTGAGTATGGCCTTGATTGGTAGAGCATTAGCATTAGCAGTAGCAGTATGCTATAAAAGCAGCATGCTGCAGGAGTTGTATGCTTTTGCTAAACTGTTTAATATGATGATTGGTAGAGCATTATGAGTATGCTATTTAAAATTATTATAAAAATTAGTATATAATTATAATATATTTATTTTTAATGAATATATTTCTAATATATGTATATATATAAATATATTAACATATAAAATTAAAAGATATATAAATAATTTATGTTATTTAATAATTAAAAAAATATGTTTATATAAAAAATATTATTTTAAAATAAATTTTATAATTAAAATATATATTTTTAAAAATAATTTTTCACATTTAAAATAAATTAAATTATATTTTAAATGTGAAATACTATTTTAAAAAAATGTTTTTATTGTAAATTAATTTTAGAAATCAAAATTTTATTTTCTGGATATAAAAATAATTTTATGATAGTATTAAATAAAATAAATAAATTAATTATATATTTTCTTTAATTTTATAAATTTTAAATGCAAATGCTCCTCTAAAAGCTTCATATGAGAGCATTGGCTAGAGAACATTTGGAGAGCATTAGCATTTAGTAAATGCTTCTCTAAATGTTTTTCTAACAATTGTTGATTGGATAATGTAGAGCATAATGCTAATACTAATGTTTTACCAATCAATGCATATATCACAATTCTGTTATAGAGTGAATCTATTTTAAAGTGAAAAATAGGGTGAACCATTGCAGATGGTCTACTCTATTTTTCTTTTTATAATTTACACTAAAATAGAGTAACTCTATTATAGCGTAATTTTTGCTCCAATGGTGTTACTTTATAATAGAGTTACTCTGTTATTAGAGTGAAAAAGTGATATTTCTCTATATTTCACTCTATAATAGAGTAACTTATAATAGAGTAACTCTATTATAGAGTAACACTATTGAAGCAAAAATTACACTATAATAGAATTATTCTATTTTTATGTAAATTATAGAGGAAAAAATAAAGTCTCATCGGAAATGCCCTGAGTCACTTGTGTGTGTGTTTGCTACTATTAGAGGAAAGCAAGCTTTGGAAAACTCAGCTATAGCGGCTTGTCTTTCAGTCTCAACGCTGCCAATTAAGGGTATGACTGGTTTTCCCGCTACCACCCGCAAACGCAGCTTTTGCAGTTGGTAGCGGTTGCTGGCGTTTTCACCAATCGTTCAAACCGCTCTAAACCGCTCCAAATCGCTCCAAATCGCTCTGAACCTCATAAATTCAAAAGTTGGTTCCAGCTAGCGTTTGCGGTTGCGGGCGTTTGCGGGAGGATAAAAAAAATTATTTTTTTTCCAAAACAATATAAATACAAAAATAAAAAAATTCAATAAAAAAATTAAATTGAAATGATAAAAATGCTAAAATATATCAATTAAATTTTAATTAATATTATAAAACTTTAAAATAAAAATATTTTCTATATTTTTAAAAAATTTAAACTATAACTTTCTAAATATAAATTTTATATTTATTATAATATTATTATTTTTGATATTTTTATAATTGTATAAAATGTAAATATTGTTAATTTATTATTTAACTGTTGCTGCAATTGGTAGTTAACCAGTCATAAGTATCCCGCAAACGCACCAATTTCTAACCGCAGAACCAGTCGTACTAATCTCTTAAAACCGCTAGAAACTGCAACCACCCGCATCCGCAAACTCCCGCAACCGCAACCGCTGCGGTTGAACCAGTCAGGCCCTAAGTATCTAGGATGCCACTCACGACCAAAATGATGTCGAAGTCGGCTTGTCAGCCCCTTTTGGACAAGATCCAAAATTGTTTCCTCAGATATCAAGAAAAGCTTTTTAGTGTCAGATCGACTCTTATTGATTAAATCTGTAATCGCTAGTGTTACTACTAACTTATGGTCTTCTGTTTTTTGTTTATCCCAAGTTTTTTTCCCAACTTTGGAGTATTATGTTGGTTTGATTTGGTTGGTCAACTTACTAACTTCTCTTTTTGAACATTGTTCAGGATCATGGTTTCTTCTCTTTGAAAATAGAGTGATTAAAGGTGAACCATTTTTTCCTTTCTTAATTTTACTCTTAACTCAATCAAACAATCATACCTGTATTTTTTTATTTTATTAAGAAGCACTAGTACGATATAACAGAGTAGAATGCAACATAAGTCTAGTGTTTGTTGAACATGATCTAAAACATATACGGTTTTGAATTTGAATATTCGAATTATAATATGATCTAGACCTCCACGAAGACAGCTTCACCGTCAAATTTATGGACCTTGCTCTGGAACAGCTCAAGCTTCTTCGTCACCCACGAATCCTTCATCTCTAGCTGCCCTAGCCTACCAGCCATCGCCGTCACCCTCTCCCTACACTCCTTCATCTCCTTCTCTCTCCTCTTCAGCTCATCTCTCAGCTCCTCCATCTCCACCTTCCCCTCCTTCATACCCTTACTGCACTCCTCTTTCTCCATCTTCGCAGCCTCGTACCCCCCGAAGCACTCCACCGCCTCCGCCAGCTCCTCCACGGCCGTTTTGAGCCACGACACGTCGATTCTGACCGAGTCCATGTCCTTCACCACCGCCGCGATCTCGGCCACGCGCGTCTTCGACAGATCTCTCAGCGCCGTCGACTTCAGCTCCGTCACGGCCGCGGCCAGGGACTCTAGGTAAAACGACCTTGTTGACGTGGATTGCAGCTTCGACGAGGCGGCTATGTCTCCGTGTTTGTCCATGATAGCCTGGAGCGTGGCGGACACGCAATGCCGCACCTTGTAGTTAGCGACCGAGACGTAGGCATCCGACTGTGTCTCTTCCTCGTAGCTCTCGAGTCCGCGCATTTTGGTGATCTCCTGCATCGTGAAGCTCTCGGACTCGTCGGGCAGCTCTGGCGGCTCGAACTGCCTGTCTTGCTCGTAGGTTTCGGCCGTGGCCATCTGGTACTTGTAGTGAACCGGCTGCACATCATTATTTGGCTTTTAAGCATATTTTTGTTTATTTGTTAAAAAAACATATTTTTATTTTTTTGGTATTAAATAGATGTAGTAAAAAAACGCACCGTGCTACTCCCAGAGACTCCCCTGGAACGATGTCCAGTTGAAATCTCTGGAAAGAGGTAGGTGGTGGAATGGTTGTCTTCGTCGTCGTCGCTGGATGAGTAAAATGGTGGTGGTGGATAGCGGCTGGTGGCCCCATGAAAAGGACTCATGGGAGGGCTGCTACGCGGTGTGACATCTGCATCTGCCTCGTAATGATCTTTACCCTTGTTGTATCTCTCAGGCTGCAACTAATTAAGAAGAGCAAAAAATCTGAGAATGAGTTTGGTTAACAAAGGCGTAAAGAGAGTTTGGTGCACCCACCGTTGCCCTTGTGTGCGGCGGGCTTCGGGATGGATGAAATGGGCTCGAAGGAGCGCTCCTCTGCGAAGTTAGATGGCCCTCTGCCTCATACCTTTCTCTACTGTAGTCTCTCCCTCGAAATTCTTGCTGCTAATACAAAGAGAACAGCTGGTTTTTCATTTATTTGGTTTTAAATGACAAGAATGTAATAAACACACACAAGATTCAGTATCAGTACCGTGTTGTTGGGAGCTGGAGAGCGGCTTCTGGAGGGATGAAAGGGGCTCACATTGGCCTCTGTCTCATGCATTCTCTCGTGCAGCTCTCTGCTGAAGTCGGTAGACCTCCTACGGCGATCAGGCTGCAGTTATAGGCCAAACAACCAACAAACATTTTGTTCAAATTGTTCCTCATCTATGCTATGGATGAAGCAGAAATGAGTGAGTACCGTGCGGGTTCTGGCAGATCGAAAGGGGCTCAAGGAAGCTTCGCTCCTTGGGGTCACGTCCGCATCGGGTTCATAAAAAATGGCCTCTGTTCTTTCTTTGCCATTCTCTCTAGGACGCTCGGGCTGGAGTACAAAACTAAGAATCAAAACCATGAAAAGTGATAGAAAACTGCAATCGCAAAGGGAGTCGATAGTACACACTACCGTGCTATATCTGTAGACAGGAGGTCGGTGGTGGGAATTGGGGACGCGTTCAGAGGCGTGTTGTTGTTGTTGTTTCCAGTGAGTAGTATGGTTATCAGAGATTGGGAATGCATACTCTGATTCCGATCTTTTTATGCCGTAATAAGACACCGGCGGAGATGATCGACCCTCAGTGGGATGAGGAGGACTCGAAGGATTGCTCTTGCTAGCACTTTTGTGACCGAACAATCCTGAAGGCAGATAGACATACACCAGTTTAGTCTTGGTTGCCACTCATATAATCTAATCCGGTTAGAAGAAAAAAAAAAACTAACCTGCTCTGTTGCCATACTTCTCTCTGTTTGAAATAAAGAAATCCATCCTCCGATTGTTATGAACAGCCGCTTGATATCCACCAGACAGACAAGACAGGGTGTCTAACTAGTCTACTCTTAATAGTATAGAGAAGGAAGAAATGACGTGGTTTGGTCTTGGTATTTAATAACCCGACCATGACAACCCAACTCACACTGACTTTGTCAATTCTGGCAACCTTTCCTTTTATTTGTTTTTTATTAAAAAAATTAGATAGTTACTCACGTTTTACATGAATTATATACGTTTATTTGGTTTACATTATTTTCTTGTTTCATTATAATTTATTGTTGTGGCAAGGTTATATGTGATTGTTTGATGTTTATATAAGTGAATTCATTTTAAATTGCATATAAATTGTAAATATGATTGCTAATATATGTCGTCAGAGGATTTAAAAGAAAACTATACTTCTATATATTTGTAAATGGTGAAATGTTTGTAATTTACTTTCAGTTGATTTAGGGTTCAGTGCATTTCACGTTTAACAATACTAGAGACTTTTCCGGGCTACGCCCGGATTTATTTTTATAAATTGTTAGCTGTTTGAAAATATTAATTTATTCATATTAGAATAGTTACTTTATATATATTGGAAACAGCAAAAAATATAAATTATCATAATGAAGTTTACATGATTATATGTAAAATGAAAAATAATAATAAAACACACACATGTTACATTACTCAAAATATTATTACAGTATAAAAAATCAGGTTTAAACTCAAATCATTTTAAATTTTGATTTCCTAACTTATTCATTCCCTCTTTCTTTCAGATTTGTATAACTTAATTAGTGGCTAATGTTTTTTTTTTAGTTTTACCAATAAAACTAATTTTTCTAGAAGTATGCATGAAAAATATTTCAACTTCAAAAGTGTTGGATCTGATAAATATTTTTGCAAATACATTGATAAAAGGTAAACATTTAATTGCTTATTGTGTATTTTCTGAAAATCCATAATTAAAAGTTGAGAAAATAGAATGGTTTCCATGAGATTTTTATGTCGTGCAGATATCTCTACTAAGTATTATATGTTATTCTCTGCTAAATATTATTTTTCTAATTTTTCTTTTTTAGGAAAATTAATAGAGATATTAATTTATAGTTATTTAAAATCTATGATAAAATGATACATTTATGTAAAACATTATGGTGTCATTTTACATTAATTAATATAAAGAAATATTAGTTGACAATTATGAATTATAATTTTTAAGAAAATTAATTGAGTTTGTTGAATTGCTATGAATTTATAGTTATTTAAAATCTATAATAAATGATACATTTATGTAAAATAGTAGCGTGTCATCTATAATAAATTTTGCAGATTTTTAAGTTTTATAAATTTTAATTATTTATTAGTAGGTATAACTTGTGACTTATGAATTATTCATGTTAATATCTTATGAAGAAAAGCAAGATGCTAATATTTATTGACGGAATTCGTGGTGTTTTGCTAATAGAAAATAATGTGTTGCTTTCTAAGAAACTTGGGTTTTGTTTTTCTTGTCGCGTCATTGGTGTTCTTCATAACAATACTCTGTTGTTTCATTAGTCAAAAAAAAATCTCTGTTGTTTCTTCTGCATATATAACTAATTTAATATATACATTAGTGAAAGCAAAGACAGTAAAATACTGCAGAATATAGATTAATACACGTAGAAAAAAGAGACTCTCAAATCTCCAAACAATAAGCCAAAACTCTAATATACAAAGAGCAGGACTTGGTTATACTTATTTTCCGTTGGTTGATTCAAGAGGTAGAAAAAGTGTACAATCATAGCAACATGCTGATCACAAGCACATACACACATATACAGATGTTGGCTCATAAGCTGTTTAAAGAACACTATTGAAAGAAGCATAAACTTAGGCGAAGCTCTGACATTCAAAAAGTTTATAATCTATAATCACAGTAGTACGATAAATGTTTCCTAAAGAAAAAGGTGAGAAGAAAACCCCTTCAATTCCAGAAACCATTTTGGTTCTAAGTAACCTGGTGAAGGGCAAAAAATTTCTTCTCGCTGAGCAGTAGAAATGGCCTGGTACCTAATCCCTATTCTCAAATATTGGTTAAATTTTAAGATCAAGAGCCAAGAGGCAAACAAAATCTCAGTAATTCGAATTAAAAAAAAACTGTCAGCATCACTATAGCATACCTTTTGTACTCTCTGATATGTTTGATCATTGATCATCATCCACCTGCTGATACATTCCAACTTTAAAACAATCAATTGAATAAAAGAGTATATATAAAAACCAAAGCATACTTACAACGTTTACTGCCCAATTGTTCTGGATACAATTTACTTTAGCCCTGTTCGCTATCTCAGTTCCCGTAGTGTAAACACATTCTACGATATTTGGGTTACTCAGGAACAGAACCGAGCTACATGTGCATATATCTTTTAAGCTCTGGAAAAACAGCAAAAGTGAAGACTAACGACATAGGATATATCTTTTTTCTTAAAATACTATACAAAAAAAATTAATAGGAATCTACACCTTAATTTGTGATTAAATAAGAAAAATATGTAGAAAGAAAACCTTGTTAGAGAAAGACTTCGTGCGGGAAATTTTTTGAATCCCCTGATTCCTATGGTTGGTCTTTGGAACAATCTTGATTCTCATTCTCTCAGATCTTCGTAGAATCACAGCACCAATAACCTACAGCATGTGCATGAATGCATCAAATCATTAAGAAAAGAAACATGGCGTTGATTTCAGATGAGAACATAACATATTTATCCTAAAAACAACAGTTTCTTGAAGTTTATTCTATAATATACGACGCTGCCGAAGGTGGGGATTTCGCTGGATAAGCAAAGAATGGATACATTGATAATCCTAACTACTTAATATCATATTCGAGAACGATCGTAAGAAAAAAAAGAACCTTTCTTCTATGGTGGCCGAAAGACGAATCTAATGGATTTTACGGATATCCCTGCAACTTCCGGCGACCAGAGCATCCTAATCCTCCTTACTCAATCCCCCGCTAATCATCTGCTTATATAGAATGAGAACCAACCGACGAAGAAGGCAGAGAAAAAAGTGGGAACGTCAACGGTGAAATTACTCCTCGAAACGGATTTGGAAAGAAGAGAAATGGAAGAGGTAAGAGATGGAAGTCGAAAAGTGAAGAACGAAATTAGGTTTCGTCGGCCATCAATTACAGAATGGACTATATAGCCCACAGATCAAACAGGCCAAAAACAACAGAAGCCCAAACAAAGAACTATTAAATGACGTGGAAGAATGCTGCTCAACCATTGGCTGATTTTATAGTCCGAGCTGGACAGCTTAAAAGGGCTTATTATTGCCCTTTTAGTATAGGTTAGATTGCACAAATGACTAAAAATAAAGTAGTGAACCAATAAAGAAACACTATTTTCTAAGTATAAGTTAATGTATACATATATTTAATGCATTATAAAATGATCAAATTTAATACAATACTTAACATATAACCATATAAATTTAGTTAAGAAAATAGGTTACAATACGGAAAATGAAACAAATAAGCACTTAAATATAGTTTTTCAAAGACTGATCGGTGCTAATTTAAAATGTTCTTTGAATTGTTTTTATTTTATACTGTGAACTCTACGTTTTAAATGTGTGGGTAGGTGAAACAAGAATATATCTACGTATGGCTTTTTGTGAAGTTAAAATGGAGTAATATTATTTTAATACTTTGTTCGTTTCATAATGATAGATTTTATAGAAAAAAAGTTGTTTCAAAAAGATATATTTTTTGTGTTTTTTATGAAAAAATTGTAAATTTTTAAAAAATTAATTGATTTTAATAAATTACTATTGGTTAAAAGTTATTAAAAATTGAAAATTACAAAAAACAATATATTTATTATGGTAGTTTAATGTATTTTCTTAATATGTGTGAAAATACTAAAATTATTTAGAATATATCACTCAGGGTTAGCCTTCATTTTATTGATAATCACAATGGATACATTCCGCTGCTATGACACTTTTTCCCAACTTTCTACTTGATTCTAAACTAACATGGTTTATTCTTAATCATACAGCTGACTAATCAAACAAAAGTGACTCAACCACACATCTCGCTTTCTTCTTGACGGTCAAGTTTCACTCTCACATCTTCACAAGACTTATGTCTGTTTTATTTTCTAACCATTAGATCTATTTCGGGGGGGGGGGGGGGGGGGGGGGGGGGGGGGGCGGGGGGTTGTTATTGGTTTAAAAACTTTTAAATTTCATTCAAATCTTTTGTTATTCATAAAGTTTAAATTATTATTAATTTTATCATTTTATTCAATTCTATTGTTATTGGAAGGTGAATTCTTTATGTTTTTACTCATAAAACTTGATTTGAAAATATCATTTATTCTCATAAGATTTTTGAAATCTGTGTAATAAAAAAAATGCACATATTGCAATTAAATTCACGTGAACACACCAAACCACACGTGAACACACCAAACCAAACTCAATAATGGTGAATAATATAAACTCACATGATCTGTAATTCATTATATTTTTATAGTTTCTTATTTGATTAAAACAACCATTTGATTCAATAATGATGAAGAAACCAAACTCATATTGATAACAAGAATGGTGTCTCAAAAAAATCACAAATCACAAAAGTCAAAGGACTAATTATTATCATAAGGGAAATAAGAAGAGTAACACACCAAACATAACACAAAGTACCATAAAATTTAGGGAAAATTGTCAAAACAGAATAAAAAAAACAGAATGGTTGTCCCTATGGTATAAATTCAACTTTGTCCATTTTATCTCCTTTTACCCTTTTATTTCTGAAACTTAATAAAATAAATAGTTTTATGAATCAAAAAAAATTATTAAAATATAAACTATTAATGGAACACCAATATACAGAAGGAACTATATTTTTATTTTCAAAACTTGATAAATAAAATTTCCAATTTACGTTCTACTAAAAGTAGAAATAGTCTTCTACGGAAATTGGGTTAGTAGAATGCAAAATCCAGAATAAACACGTACATCTATTTCTTTTGGAACGTAAAATCTACTTTTGATTCAATATCTAAATATGGGGAATGCAAATTCTACTAATTGTAAAGATATCTACGTTCTGAAAAAACAGTTTCTACTTTAACAAGTATTCTAACATTTATCGAACATGAAATCTGAAAAACTACACAAACGTCTAAAGAAGGTAGAAATTACATTCCTTATTATTTTCATGGTTCTACGCATTGTAGAAGGTGTCTTCTACTAATAAAATCACCTGTTTTTGGCGAAAATAAAGGAAGTTAGTTAACAAAATATTCTAAGAATATTCTAACTTCCTAAAAGGTTCTGCTCGATTTTCTTTGTCAATTTTTTAAAAAAAAAACGAATTTGCCTTTCTTCTTCATGAATCTATGATTTTTTCATAGTTTCTCTTTTGATTTTCAGAAACTTTTGTTCAAGATTAGATGCATATCTATCAACATGTGGTCTTTGGGAATTAGATGCATATCTACACTTTCTTTTAGGAAGTACCTTTTCTTTGCTGGAGCTTGAGCTTGAGCTTGATTGACCTTTTTCTTTGCAGGAGCTTGAGCGATTTGGTCTTAGGCGCAGTCATCGGTTTGCTCTTAGGAACGCTTCCTTCGGCACTCAAACTGATTGCTCCCTGAGCTGTGAAACCTCGATCTCCATGTTGCCGATCCTCTCTTTGAACATGCTCTCTATACTCGCCATTTGCGCTCTGAGTATATCTCCCAAGGAACTGACAGATGAGTGGACCAAACCCTCAATGAAACTCTTAGTTTCTTGATCAATACTCTGTTTTTGGTTTAAAAACTTTTAAATTTCATTCAAATCTTTGTTATTCATAAAGTTTAATTATTATTAATTTTATCATTTTATTCATTCTATTGTTATTGAAGGTGAATTCTTTATGTTTTTACTCATAAAACTAGATTTTGAAATATCATTTATTCTCATAAGATTTTGAAATCTGTGTAATAAAAAAAATGCACATATTGCAATTAAATTCACGTGAACACACCAAACCAAACTCAATAATGGTGATAATATAAACTCACATGATCTGTAATTCATTATATTTTTATAGTTTCTTATTTGATAAAACAACCATTTGATTCAATAATGATGAAGAAACCAAACTCATATTGATAACAAGAATGGTGTCTCAAAAAAATCAAAATCACAAAAGTCAAAGACTAATTATTATCATAAGGGAACTAAGAAGAGTAACACACCAAACATAACACAAAGTACCATAAAATTTAGGGAAAATTGTCAAAACAGAATAAAAAAACAGAATGGTTGTCCCTATGGTATAAATTCAACTTTGTCCATTTTATCTCCTTTTTACCCTTTTATTTCTGAAACTTAATAAAATAAATAGTTTTATGAATCAAAAAAAAATTATTAAAAAAATATAAAACTATTAATGGAACACCAATATACAGAAGGACATATTTTTATTTTTTAAAAACTTGATAAATAAAATTTCCAATTTACGTTCTACTAAAAGTAGAAATAGTCTTCTACGGAAATTGGGTTAGTAGAATGCAAAATCAGAATAAACACGTACTCTATTTCTTTTGGAACGTAAAATCTACTTTTGATTCAATATCTAAATATGGGGAATGCAAATTCTACTAATTGTAAAGATATCTACGTTTCTGAAAAATACAGTTTCTACTTTTAACAAGTATTCTAACATTTATCGAACATGAAATCTGAAAACTACACAAACGTCTAAAGAAGGTAGAAATTACATTCCTTATTATTTTCATGGTTCTACGCATTGTAGAAGGTGTCTTCTACTAATAAAAATCACCTGTTTTTGGCGAAAATAAAGGAAGTAGTTAGTTAACAAAATATTCTAAGAATATTCTAACTTCCTAAAATGGTTCTGCTCGATTTTCTTTGTCAATTTTTTTTTAAAAAAACGATTTGCCTTTCTTCTTCATGAATCTATGATTTTTTCATAGTTTCTCTTTTGATTTTCAGAAACTTTTGTTCAAGATTAGATGCATATCTATACAACATGTGGTCTTTGGGAATTAGATGCATATCTACACTTTCTTTTAGGAAGTACCTTTTTCTTTGCTGGAGCTTGAGCTTGAGCTTGATTGACCTTTTTCTTTGCAGGAGCTTGAGCGATTTTGTCTTAGGCGCAGCTTCATCGGTTTTGCTCTTAGGAACGCTTCCTTCGGCACTCAAACTGATTGCTTCCCTGAGCTGTGAAACTCGATCTCCATGTTGCGATCCTCTCTTTGAACATGCTCTCTATACTCGCCATTTGCGCTCTGAGTATATCTCCCAAGGAACTGACAGATGAGTGGACCAAACCCTCAATGAAACTCTTAGTTTCTTGATCAATACTCTGTTTTTTTTCTGCTGTTCGCTTACACAGCAACTTCTCTTTCTTGTCTCGGCTCCTTCATCCTGAATCTTTCTCTGCCTCTTCTGCAACATTAACCGAAGATGTCTCCACATCTGCTGCAATATCAGTAGCATCCACACTCTTATCAGCTTCTGACTCTGTATCAGCTTCTTCCATCTCAGTCTCTTCATCCTATAAACTGGCCATTGTGTGTTGCTCCAATCAAAAATGATTTAAATCCTATCGAGAAGAAGGTCCACACGTTCATCTTCCATCTCATCCTCCTGTATAATCAGCATGCCTCAACACATCACCATTGCCACTCACTGAATTTACCGAGAACAAGTCTCCCTACAAAAACAATTATAACATTATAAGCTTTAAAAAATATGCAACAGCCATATAAAAGAATATAATAAATATTCGTACCTTCTCAGTAAACGATTCCTCAAGTTGAATGATGTCTTCATAAGAAACTTTTGCAACTCCTTTCAATTTCCACACCTTGGACCGATGAAAATGTCCGAGACTTTGCTGCCACATATTTCTCAAAATCCGGAATTGCTCCATAATCCAAATCTGGAACGCATAGGAGAACCCCTCAAAAATGTAGCTGTTCTCTTACCCAACTTCTTTCTAACCTTCTCAATGGAACTCAGTAAGAAGTCATAGGAGTGAAGACCCAATGGAAGTTCCGAAGCTTCTCAAGATCCATCACCAGCTTGATGTACATACGAGGGGATGTTCCACCTTCTCATCTCTCCCCATCACACGCCCATTATCACACATAAGTAGATCAACCTCATCCTATCACGCCGAGACAGTTGTGAACTTCTGTAGATGCACCTTTTTGATCGACTGCAAGGTGATCTTACCACCTGTCCTTAGTAGTTCACTCCAAAATCCGCCATCACTTTTCCATTTAACTACGTCACAGCTACTTTCCCGCGAGATCTTGAGGCCTGTCACAGCGTGGTACTCCTGAAGCGAAAACCTGGAGAGGATTCCTCGCAAATACAAACCACTTCTCATGCATCTTCGAGGTAATCAGCTGCTTACACAAGAAGCTATCCACCAATTTCCCCGAAAACTTGAGGTTATTTTCCGCAATCGCCATGATATGTTTGAAAACAGGATCTATCTTGACATCATCGTACTCCGCATACATAGCTTTTTCAGATCTCTGATAAGTTCCATGCGGCAGCAGTTGTTGATCTTCTTCACCTGAGGTTCTAAACCCTCTGCATACACTCGCTTAGGTAGCTCTAACTCCATATCTAGAAAAGACAAAAAATTGATTCTAGTTAAAGACTGAAATTGATTCTAACTTCACAGTGAAGCAGAGACAAAACACAGAGAAACGTCAAACAATCTAAAATCAGAAAGATAAAAACTATCATTCTGTACAGAAAGTAAATCAATAAACCAGCTCATGATAAACGAAATCAATTCACAATAGAAAGCAGTAATCAAAGTAAGCCAATTCATAATCGAAATCTGTTCATATAATCAGTTAACAACACTTAAAACCCTAAGAAACGAACATAAAAATAGTAACCCAAATGAAGAACTCAAACACAGAGAAATGCAATAAAGAACCGGATAAAGAAAGAGAGAAATGCTAATTCAAACCCGAATGAAGAAAACAAAACCGCTTCACAAATGAAGTATCGAGAACATACTTATGTGCTAGCAATGTCGGAGGTTGAAGACAAACTCGATTTCACCAACGACCAAGAGAACCTAATAAATCGCCTTTGTTGTCGAGATAGAATGAGATCGAGAGAAAAGTATTAGAACAAGAAGGAGAAAGGAACAAACTTTATGACTGAAACCTAATAATGAAGACCAAACTCGATTTCACCAACCGAAAGGAACAAATGAAGTATCAAGAACAGACCTTATGTGCTAGCAATGTCGGAGAAAAGAGAGGCGGGGAGGTTGAAGACAAGATCGATTTCACCAACGACCAAGAGAACCTAATAAATCGCCTTTGTTTGTCGAGATAGAAAGAGATCCAGACAAAGGGGTTCCACGGTAGGAGAAGAGAAAGGGCTTCCACCGGTGGCGTAAGCATCGCCGTTGATTTCACCGGAGAAGACGCAATCGCTTTCTTCGTCGCCGTGAAAGAGAGAGGCTACCGTGATTGTTTTTTAAGGGTTACGGGGAATAGAGGCTACCGTGTTTTTTTTTTTTAAACTCTTTCCCGTTTCCCTTTTTTTTTAATAGAATCTATACTATTAAAGCAGAATCCCTCCTAGGATTCTGCCCCTGCCTTTTCCAGTTAATTACATGCCATGCCATTATTTTTTTTAAATAAATGTCGCCAATATTTTAGATCAATCAGAAGTATTCGATTGTTACAGCCTATCAAAATTATTTAAACCCACTGCAGAGTAACCTGTACTTTTTTAAAATCCAAACAGAAATAAAGGTCCAGCCCACCGAAATCATCTTCATGATCAAACCCTATACCATTTAAACCCATCGAAAGCATCTTTTTTTTTGACAAACCCTATAACCCTGAAATGAAAACACTAACGAGATGAATATAACATATAGATAAACATAAATGTAAATCAATGTTCACAATAAGCTTATTTAGATGATGCATGACACCTACATATATATTGTTATGATTCCTTTACAAAATGCAATATGTAATGGTGGACACTTTAATCAAACCAAAATTATTAAAATATTGACCACAAGTTACTATGGTATATTTCGAATTTTTATAAACAATAATATTTAAAAATCTAATAACAATATTTTTAAAATAATATTTTTTCTATTTGAACTATAATTTTTTCAACTCATCCCCTAATTTTCGTAATCAATTCAAAAACATATAATTACATTTGAAATGCACTGAATTTTCTTGCTTTTTAGTGTAATTATAAATAGTATTTAAAAATATATATTAAAAATATCATTTGGATACCAAATCTATTCCAAGTATATTCTTTAACTCATTCTGTAAATTTCTCTTCCTATTAGAAATAAAAAAAAATTATATTATGGCAAAGCTTCCCTATTTCATATACCTATATTAAATGTAACCCAAAATATAGAGAAAATAGATTATATTTTTGGCTAAAATCACGCTTCAAAGAATTCAATATAATCACATTGCTTGTGCAATACCCATAGAATATCTTGGGATTCGAATTTTTAACTGAACCTTCCTAATATTAACAATTATTGATATCGAAATCAAAAACCACAAAATCTCGAGAGATACGATCTAGAGTATGCAAAAAGTTCACGGAAAAACTAAACACCTCTCCCTTCAACCTCTTCTATTATAAATAGCAATCACATCTTCCTAATCAAACCCACACCGTCAAACAACGCAATGGCTACAAAAGCAAAACAATCCAAACATGGCGTGCTTCTAATGAAAAAGTGACCATTCAAGACTGCGGCCCTGGCACACTACTAAATTAGTTCATGTGAAGGTTCTACGCTCTTGGGTCCAAAACATTCAACTATTAGGTGAAAAACCATGGAATTCATCTTATGAGAATGTAAGCAATCGTAACTGCCTATTTATGGTTTTGAAATATGTATATTTGTTGTTTATGTCTTATTTAAAAGTTCGACTGTGCTCTTAATATTTTCAATCTGATTTATTACAAGTGCAAGGGTGATAAGATTCACGCAACGTGTAAAATGACTTACATTGAGAGTAAAGGGAGGCGTCTTCCGTTTGTAGTATGGAGAAACATTCAGAATTTTCATGTTAGACCTGCAATGGAGCTTAATAATCACCAGTCATTACTTGATAGGAGCTGTAATCACGTTACCCTATAAATTTCTTTCAGACAAAATTTTATAAATAAAAAGATAATTAAAAATAAAGATTTTTAAAAAGTACATAGATTCTCGAGTACAGACCTTTACAGTTTTGTTATGTTTATGTCTTTAGACGGTGTTGTAAACATCTTTGGATGTTTCTTCCAAAGCTTTTCTCAATCGATTTCAACCAGATCCGATTTTTAATGCTTCAGTTCATATTCGAACACTTCAACACGTTATTATTTCATCGGATTAAACATGCAAAAGAAATCAGAGAGAAATAGATTTTGATGGTAAGTACTTTAAAATTAATCAGATTTAATAGTTAACTATTAACTACCAAAGGAAGTCA
Source organism: Brassica napus (assembly GCF_020379485.1). Classification (NCBI taxonomy): domain Eukaryota; kingdom Viridiplantae; phylum Streptophyta; class Magnoliopsida; order Brassicales; family Brassicaceae; genus Brassica; species Brassica napus. Next base: position 40,053,040 of record NC_063442.1, read on the forward strand.
TGAGATTAAATTTACCATTTTTTTTCTTCAGAACTTGTGGTTCGTTGTATAGATGGGAAAGGTGAAGTCAAATATCCTTCTCCGACTTATCGTTTTTAACTCAGATCGCTTCAGATCGACATTGGAAACATTACTGAAATGAAAATGTTTCGAAATGTATCGAACTTAGAGATTTGTAGAATAGAACAACTGGTCTATTTAATCAAAAAAGAAAAGTGATACAAGATTACTTGGTAGAGCTCGGAGAAGATAAGCTTTTGTCGGTGGATCTAGAACTCTCATCGTCATTTTTTTTGTTTTGCAGAGAGACCTTTTGTTTTTTTCATCGAAGGATTTTTTGTTTACAAAAATCATGTTAACAAATGTTGTCGGTGAACAAAACGATATCTTTACCCAAATGGGCGGACCCATCTTTACCCAACTAGGCCCATTTTGTATAAAATATATTTATTGAAACTCCATTAGAAAAAAGGATCAAATGCTACTATGGACCATTTGGGGTCCAAAAAATCTCATTTAGACCCGTCCTTTTTTCTTTCATTTGTATTTAAATTTAAATAGAATTAAGTAAAAATAACTAAAAAACCTAAAGACTTAAACATATTTATAACCATGCCATTATTATCCGATCCAGAATCCGACCCACCCGAAACCCGACCCAACTAACCTAAATCTTCTTCTTCTTCTTCCCCCTTCTTTCCATCGATAGTTTTTATTTTTTAAAATAAAATCAAAAAAAATTTCAATATCCGCTAATTTTCTCTTTCTTATACCAAATCGATCAACCATAATCATATTCAATCAATTTATAACTTACCCAGAATCAAATTTCATCTTTTACGTACTAGATTCAAAATAAAAAAAACGCAGAGTATACTAGTATAACTAGGTACAACTCAAATTAGTACAACTAGTATAACTAAAACAAGTATAACTAGTACAAATAGATTGAGTATAACTAATATAACTGGTACAAAATACAATGCATATAACTAGTACAACTTTGCAATTAATATGATGATATTTGGTTTTTGTTGTCAGTGCTATAGAAGATGATAATGCAGAATCAATAAAAATATTGGTATAATCCTCCTGCTTATATGTGTCAAAATATGTTAATAATTTTTTTTCGATAATATTAATTTGGATAATGACTTTGTTTTACTAGTTATACTAGTGTACTATTTAGGAAAAAAATGTATCTTCATTCTTTATGTTCTAGTAGCAAAAGAAGGCGGCTGCAAAGCTTAGGGGTGGACGTTTCGTGGTACCCATTCGGATTCAGTTCGTATCTATTTGGATTTTGTGTTTCGGGTTTAAAGATTCTGTCTCCGTTTAAATTATTCAAATAAATTTTAAATTCATATATAATTTAAATTTCTCAAAATCTATAAATAAAATAAATATATAACATAAAATTTTGAATAATGTATGCTAAAATACCTATACTTAACCTAAAAATTAGTTTAGCTTGAAAATTTGGATGGAGAATCAATCAATAGACAATTTTAAGTATTTTGGTGTTTTGAGTTAGCTATTTTAGATATTTATTTTTGACTATTTGTATATATTTTTAAATATTTAGACAATTTCAAAATATCTTATACATTTTAGATATTTTTTGGATATTATATCTAAAAATAGCTAACATATTCAGGTAAATAATTCTAATTTGGATATATTCGGGTATCTATAATATTTCAGTTTGGATCGGGTTCGGTTATGTTTTCTTTAGATACCAAATTTTGAACCCGTTCGGATATTTAACTATATTTCGGTTCGGGTACGGTACTACTTTTGGATCGTATTTGGTTCGGTTATTCGGGTTCTCGGATTTTTTGCCCAACCTAGCAAAGCCAGAAAAGTTATAGTAGGTCAGGCCCGTCTTTGGGCAAGTGCAAGTGGTGCTTATGCATGTAGACCCGCCCGTAATAAACAAAATGAACATATAATATAAATGTATTAAAATGTTTAACTTATTCTCAACTTCAATTAAATTAATTTCATGTTTTACAAAATAATTATCAAGTTATTTTATATTTATTTTAAAAATCGTAAAACTTATTTAATTATTAAAATTTCTATAGAAGATTATTATTTTGCTTTCTTTCAACTATAGTTTAGTTTTATTAAAATAATTTATCAACTATGATTTCTATAGACATTACACATATTTGAGAGAATATTTTAATGTTTATAAATAGTAATATACCTCCATCAAGAAAATGGCATCACTTAATTATGAGATGTATAATTTCCTTATTGATTGTTTCTAGCATATGAAAATGCTAGAAAAGAGAATGATGTAGAACCAATAAGACATACTGGTCTAATCTCGTCTGCTGCATGTGCAAATATATGATAGTATATTTTTAATAAATATGATTTGGAATTGATACGTTTATAAGTTATACTAGTTGTATGATTTCGGAAAAAAATCATCTTTATTTTTTAGTTTCGAGGTGAAAAAGCTAGATGCGAGCCAGAAATTCTTCAACCATTGCTATAAAGACACGAATCACGGGAAAAAGAGAAAAAAGATTGGGTTTGATGTATGTTTGTTTGTTTTTTGAAATAATTGTTTTAATCGTGATGTATTAATACAATTGTTATCGACAATTGTACAATTTAATTGTTTATCAAGATAATCATAGCTATTAGAAAGAAAAAAAAATTGCAACAAATAATACAAATAATCGGTAAAAAATTAATTAAGATTACTTACCAAAATAATATTTTAATCAAATATGTTTTTTAAATGCATTTAATTAGTAAATGATATAAATCAGCAGTTGTAAATGATTCATATTTTTGAATAACTTCTTAAAATTGATACTAATTTGTGTAAAATGAAATGATGCAAATAATTATATTTTTACATATTTAAATGGGATGATATATTTAAGTTACAACATGATGCATATTTAAAATAATACTAAATAAAATAACAAGTAGTTGTACAGTTTTCTAGTGTACCGACTGTAGATAGTTGTACTAGTTTTTGAGTTGTAACAGTTTGTGCATAGTTGTACTTTGGCAGTGAAATCATAAAATATTAGTTGTACCACATAATAAATACATTTACCTCAGTGTATCACTTATTTATGTTTACAAGTCTTTGCCCGGTTACAATGGAAATCACAATTTGTAAAACTACATTCATGTATGTTTTCCAAAAATTATGTGGACAAAAAGTTAACAAACATTAAAAGTATAAGGTAAATCATGTAAACTTATGGAATTGTGTAATAGTTTTTATATTTTTTTAAAACTTCAAATTAAATTAAGAGAAACTTTATGAGTACATACCAACTGGGATATATGATGTTGTTTTTCTCATATGAAATACAAAATTGTTTTTGTTAATTTCTGAAACGTCGAAGTTGTACTAGTTATACTAGTAAAACTCGTCCTAATATATAATATAAAAGTTATATACATTATATATATATATTGTTTAAGTATGTTAGTTATAGGGTTGTCCCAAATATTTTCACATCATAGCTTTATAAAAT